>NC_048586.1:40757111-41057111 GCF_013265735.2 Oncorhynchus mykiss | reverse complement strand
GGGCAACACACATCCCTTAGTTTACCCATGTCATACTGTCACAACCACTCAACCCACTACTCCACCCACTGTTGTCTATAAATGCTGCGGGAGGTTGAAGTTATGACACAAACCCAAGCTGAAACGTCACTAGAGTTCATTTGAAATTTCAGTCAAAGACCTGTAGAGGTTACCCACAAAGCATACAAACATACATGTTCACACAGGGACACAGCTTTTGAAATCCTGATTAGAATGATTTAATAAGAGTGCTTTCAAAAGCCATTCGTAACACAACAAAGCCTTTGCATATTTCATGAAGGACACGCCGAATGTCACTGCTATGTCGATTACTAGATTATCAAAATACAACATTAAACTGATATGTTTTGAGACCATTCATTATCAGAGCTCTATTTACAAACCAACACCATTACTACTTCTGGAGAACCGCTACAGCAGGTAGAACACAATAGCCAAATTCCAAACCTTTTACAGGTGTTCTAATTCCAATAGAACTTCAGATAATGATGAAGCCATGCAGTACTAGAGGAGTATTAGACGAGCAGTTGAATGCCTAGTGTGAGGAATGCATCGCCATGGCACTGTCTTTTCTCCTCTGTGCCAAACTGCCGGGCCTTGGCCGCTGCCCCACTTGGCAGTAGCCCTCCGCTTTTTATTTAATCCACGGGCGAGCGGCTAAATCAACAGAGCCGGATGGGAGCTGACGTTAGGTTAGCATCACTCCTCCTCAACGTTAACAGGATGGCTTCCATGGGGAAGATTGATCTGAATATGAGCCCCTTCTCAGCATCAGAGTTATAGGTGGCATTTATTATTATGTTTTTTCTTTACTTTGGGATATTTGACGGTCCTCATCGACCAACTAATACACCCACTCTCATGAGCGAGCGAGCGAGCATGCCTTCGCACACACTTACACGCACACACATACACGCACACACGTACACGCACACACGTACACACACACACACACACACTAAAGAGCTGAAGCGGATCAGCATTTACTTGTGGAGACATTGTTTTGTGTTTTGTATGTAACACTGCCTTGTTGACAGTCCTAACATAACTTGTGCATCCTGGACCTCAGAGACCATACAGAGAGCATGGTGGTTGAAGAACACGCAATTGTTACATAAAGGCAGAGAACTAGAAGGAACAGCTTGTACCATAAGCTTTAATTTTAAATGCTATTCCTCTGCAACATTCCCTGAAGCGAAGCTTGCCTGGAGAATAAGTCTCATAGGTCCCCCTAGCAAACAGAATAACTCCCCACAGGCTGTGGAGTGTGTGTTTCCCAGGTAGAGTCCTGTTCACTGTGGGTTGGCATAACAAATGAAGAGAGAGGATGTGGTAGGAAATTGGGGCTGCAGTGTTTGTGTTTACTGGTATGCCATAGAAGTTCATTTAGAAACCTAGTTTCCAGTAACTTATATCACGTCGGTATCCTTGATTTAGGGAGTACTGGTGGATGACAAGGATTTACTTGCAGTGGGTAATGGCCTCCTAAAGGAATTGAGACGTCCTTTTCTAGCAGGGTTAATGAGGTATGCTGCACCATCTGATTCCTCTGGGTTTCCTGTTTCACAGTGAGATATGGAGGATAAGAGGGTGTGTGAGAGGGTGTGGGAGAGGGAGAGGGTGTGAGAGGGTGTGGGAGTGGGTGTGGGAGATGGAATGGGTGTGGGAGAGGGTGTCAGAGAGGGTGTGGGTGTGGATGAGGAAGAGGGTGTAGGAGAGGGAGAGGAGTGGGAGAAGGTGTGGGAGAGGGTGTGGGAGACGGATGGGTGTGGGAGAGGGTGTCAGAGAGGGTGTGAGTGTGGACGAGGAAGAGGGTGTGGGAGAGGGTGTGGGAGAGGGTGTGGGAGAGGGAGAGGGTGTGGGAGAGGAAGAGGGTGTGAGAGAGGGAGAGGGTGTGGGAGAGGGTGTGGGAGAGGGAATGGGTGTGGGAGAGGGTGTCAGAGAGGGTGTGGGTGTGGATGAGGAAGAGGGTGTGGGAGAGGGAGAGGGTGTGGGAGAAGGTGTGGGAGAGGGAGAGGGTGTGGGAGACGGAATGGGTGTGGGAGAGGGTGTCAGAGAGGGTGTGGGTGTGGACAAGGAAGAGGGTGTGGGACAGGGTGTGGGAGAGGGAGAGGGTGTGGGAGAGGGTGTGGGAGAGGGAATGGGTGTGGGAGAGGGTGTCAGAGAGGGTGTGGGTGTGGACGAGGAAGAGGGTGTGGGAGAGGGTGTGGCAGATGGTGTGGGAGAGGGTGTGGGAGAGGGAAAGGGTGTGGGAGAGGGTGTGGGAGAGCAAGAGGGTGTGGGAGAGGGAGAGGGTGTGGGAGAGGGAGAGGGAATGGCAAAAGAATCCCGATAAAGAATGTTGATTAGCAAAAGATTATGGTAAGTAGTCAACATTGAATTGGCCTCGCAGTAAGTGCCTTTCAGTTGGGCGAGGCCAGTGTAGCCACTAGTAGTGTAGGTCATTATATGTCATTAAAACCTGAGGCCCTCATAATGGGCTCCCTGTAAGGCTAGTAACTATATCAGCCATTGCCTTAGTTAGAAAGTAGGCTATGTCAACTTTTAAAACATGAACACACACACTGCAGCCTAGGTAACGTCAGGGAGGATATGAGATTAGTGGAGCAGGGAGGAATGTCATAGCTACCCAGGTCACACTGGTAATCTGCCGTCACCTCTACTCCCTCTGTCACCAAGCAGCCACACACACACACACACCAACCCCTCAGCTCTCCTCTCAACTTCAATTAGTGTTGATTTACAATGGTGACAGGGAGCTTTGCATTGCCAACCCACATTAACCAGTGCCAGATACTGTAATGAATGGCGCACAATCCTTCTCACAATAATGCTTGTATAACCTGTCATAATCCAAAACGGACAAAATATGATGTGATTTTATTGTAATTTCAATGAAATAGCAAAATCAAGTTCAGTAGCTGGAGGGAGACTACTGCAACTCCCTCCCTACAATGGCTTGTCCCCTGACAATGATTCAAAATTAAAAGAGTGTTTCTTCTATGAACATCTCGCAAAGTTCTGTATGCATGGATAACTTAATTTCACCACAGCAACGTCATAAGTGATCATATACATCTGGCAGCCATTTGCCAGTGAGATTTAACATGCAGTTTCATATCTGCACAACATTACATTAGCAAAGGTCTAAAATATAGCTGTTAAACAGAGATGGAAATGGTAATATGACGCCTATTGGGACAATGTAGGTTTCAATCATGCAGGGATGGTGTACAAACAATCGTGTAAATAGTAATTATAGTGCAAGGATAAAAACTGGTATATATGGACTGACAGTAAGGTGATACAAGACAACTGTATATGCCTTACTGTGAAGGAAATGGGCTCTTATTCTTAACATGTGCCAAGGCTCAACATTAATGTGATTTAAGAGGACAGGGTGTAATGTGGTTTACTAGTGCTTAAGCCAAGTGATTACCTACTCGCAAGAGCTAGGGTGAAGTATGCCTACATTGTGCAAGTATGTGGTTGAGCACTACATTGGTTAGAGTTGTAATTTGCATGAACCCAAAAGTGTAATTTCATATGTGGGAGTTGCCTTTTAAGTACTCAAATAAGATTGACCAGATAGTTAAAGCACAGTGGTCATTTTGAGTGAGTTAAACCTTGTACTGGGTACAATAGGTCCTAGGCTACTTGGCAGAACTGAATCCTGGGAAATAGTACAGTAATTACCTTCACAGAAGAAAGACACGTGTACGCTCTCTCAAGGACATTAGCAGCCTGACAGGGACGACGCGCTCTAACAGATGCATGGCCTGTCTCCTGACATCTGCCTGACATCTCACGCAAAGTCTTTGATATCCATTGGGATAATCTCTTGCACTTTTAGAACTCTGATTAAAAGTTAATGAGCTCATCCAGGGGAAGAATGCCTGGCATCTTGGTATTCCTGTGATATATAGAACCCCACAACCAAATACTTCCCATGTTTCAGGAGAGTGTTGAAGTGATTTGGCAGATAAACTAATAGCCTCATAAGTAGGTTGGAGAGACAGGTCTTGGGTGTGAGTAAATGGGACTAAATCCTGGCTTTCTATCCTCTCTTAGTGTCCTTGATATTTTCCACATGCGTACTGAAGCTTAGGTTGATTTTCTTTAGGTCAACTTTGCCTGGGTTATATGTTTGCAGACCTAGAGCTTCCAAGTGGCGCAGTGGTCTAAGGAACTGCATCTCAGAGCTAATTGCATCACTACAGTCCCTGGTTCAAATCCAGACTGTATCACATCTGCCTGTGATTGGGAGTATCATAGGGTGGTGCACAAATGGCCCTGTGTTGTCTGGGTAGGATGTCATTGTAAATAAGAATTTGTTTGTAACTGACTTGCTTGTTTGAAATAAACAAAAATGAGGTCAGGTGCGGTTACTTAATTCCAGGGGTAGCTCATGGAAAGTTTTGTGTTTACACTGACACTAATGTAGAGCATATTCTAGTTCTCAAATTGTTAACTAACATCCAAATTGACTTCATCATAATGCATTTAAATCACCTGTTTTACATAATTCAATATAATCTAGAAAGTTAGAAAACAAAAACAAATCTTCTTTCCAGAGGTTGACAGTCAGGTTGGACTTGTTTCAATTCCACTTCAAATGTAAATTTGGAGCAACCACAGTTTAATTCCAGGGGAATTCCAAAGCACCTCAGTAGTACAGGTTTCATACAGTATATTGGTTTCATAATGCATATAAATTAATTCCCTTGATACATCCATGTGATCGTTTGACTGGTTGATCAATATTAATGAATATAGGCTAAAATACCAGAATGTTTTCCATCTCCACTTAAATGATTAAATCTACATGCTATGTACATGTTATTTTCTCACACAGACAAGAAGGCTCAACCGGTAAGTTTTAAGGTTGGGGAAACAATTTTTTCACCAAAGAAAGTGACATTTTGCCTATAAAAACATTGCATGCATGTAGCATCAGTTTCAAGATACAATCCCTCACTGGAAATACATTAAACGTCAGATTTTTTTATTGGGTAGGATACATGAAAACTTTAGCGAAAAAGTATATTTTGTTTGCACAATGTCCGTTTACTGTAAACAAACCACTGGTGGGAAAATGCAAATTTTCTTTATGCAGTTTCTAAGAATATTCGCATGAAAATCTCTCGCCAATTGGATGGAAAACTAGCTACCACCTTGTTAAATGTCAACTTCAATGACGTGACGTCAGAGTTGGGACGTCCCAAAGATGCCTTCATAGAGAGTTTAGAGTTTTGCGTGGTTTTATAGGTTTTGCATATGTGACCCTAATTAGCGTCTCCTAGGAAACAATTACCAAAACTGCGTTTCCTATCCTTTCACAAAAATATCCAGTAATTGTATTGATCAGCGTATCTGCAGCCATCCCATCATCAATACCTTTACTCACAGTACACTCGCCTGGGCGTGTTTATTGCCTCTCATTCAAGGACACAAGACAAGAGAATGCCTCACGGGATTGGTAGAGCTTTAATAAAGCTGTGACGGATAGGGATATTTTATCGTTTTCTATTGGCCGTTATTCGTGTCAGTCACAGCTTCACCCGCGTAGTGACAGATGAGTATGAAAAAAAAATCAAAAACAATCCATGCAAGCAGCCATCTTGAGTACAGTTGTGCACTTGGAGAGGAGATGATAATTATATGACCGAGAAAAACGTCAATATTAGACAAACTACATCTAAAGGATTCATTTTAATTCTCTAGTTCGTTGTTTTCTTGTATGCCACACTTCCCGTTCGCACGAGTGAACATTGATTGAATCGATATCGACCAAGCCAGCAGTTAACGTATCGGGCTAGCTTCACGGGTTTCGTATTTGCCTTCAGCAGTGTAGCTCGACTGCAATCCTTTCTCGATTGACATATCTAAAATACGAAATATGGTTTCTGTGATTCAAGATTCGGATTTTGAAGACAGCTAGAGACAATATTGCGTTATTTGCATGTGGTGGACAAACAACGTTTTGAATACACACAGCCTTCGGTAGAATGCCTGGTCAATGTTTTCTCCGGCGTCAACTTTCCTTTGGATGTGATTTTGGGAAAGGTGTAATGTTTGCAAGAGTGAAACTTGGTCAGTAAAATGTAATTACGCAAACTCGACTCATTGCTTTGGTGATTTAACTGGTGAGGTAACCAGTAAGCAATATTGGCAATCTTAAACCTATGCAAATCCGGTTTATGTTAACGGTGATGCCATATAGCTTTCTAGATGAAAGATTATCGTTAGATAGTCGGAAAAATTGCAATAAAGTAACAGTTTGTGATTATTTTTGCTGGGACATAGTCAGTCTAGCGCTAGACATTGTTTCTAAAATGCGACAATGTTGCAATATTGTGTGCAGAATGGATACACCATGCTGCAAGTACATTAACCAGTAGTCAAACAAGCTATTCGTCGGTTTAATCAAGTATATATTTTTTGCACTAGTTTACTTTCTTTATAGATTTTTTAATAATTTTTTTTACATGTGTTTCAAACCATGTCCCATGCCACAAGAATACAATAAACACTAAGGATTGTGAAGTGGACATTTTTATGCTGTATGTTAACAGGCATTGCAGCTCTTTCAATCAGTCAGTCACCTGATGCTTTTGCTATAAAAAGGTACTCTGATACTTTGGACGCTAATCCCATAGGATTCGTGGCACCAGGATTTACTCGAAATAAAGGATTTGACATTTGACCGAAAATGGGACCAGCGACGAAACTGGCATTCGGCGTCTTTCTGATCTCATGTTCTTCAGGTGGGTATTCGATATAAAGCAGTCTTCAAATATCGACCAGCGATCACATGTTCATGCATGCAATAGTCAGAATATTTCACACGCATCCATATCACAGTGTAGGCCTATGATAATGTTATAGCCTATTTTATTGCGTGCCCGACAGAACCTACTGTCCCTGTTATGTGCGCTCGCTGCCGCGGGTCATATGACGCGGGAACGCGATCGAATGTAGAGCATCTTGAAACTAAACAGCTTTTTGAATAGAGTTGATTGTATATTAGATCATGTTGATGGTCATCGTCTATCCAATCCAATACAGCAATAGCCACTATAGTGAGATGAAAGCGAGGAGTCAATACAGGAGTAGAGTAGGCCTCATGTGGAGAGAGGAGGCAACGTGTGCATCTGATTAAGAGCAGCCTATAATTATGCATATGTTGCTATGATTAATGCGTTGTGTGCTTTTCATGCAATATCAAAACGGCTATATATTTTATGCAGGAAGAATGGAGAATGGAATATATGATGAGGCCGTAGTTGACCCTGTTGTGGTTGTTGATGTTATTTCGGTCAAGGTTTGTTTTATTTTTTATTTTGTTTGAACCTTTTATTTAACTAGGCAAGTCAGTTAAGAACAAATTCTTATTTTATGGTGTGATTGTGACCTGAACTCTGAAATCCCAGTTGTGCTGCCTATATATTTTCTTATGTAGATATGTGCATTCTGATACATTCAGGTATAGCTACTGTACTGCATGTTATTTGCATATTATTATGCCTAGGCCTATGTAATGGTCTGTTGAACAGTAGTATTCACTTAGTTTTCTTTAAATGAAACATCAACACAAATACTTGTTTCTTGTTGATACATCCCAAAGCAGTTCGTTGGACAAAAAGCAAGTTGGTCTCCTGTTTAAAAGATCGCTTGTTGGGACTTAAGGATTCAGTGTGTGTGGCGGTTTTGTTTGAAACAAGGCACGTGCTGCTGGCGCCTGCCTTGAGAAACAGTCTTCCATCTGTGCTTATCACTCTACACTCCTAAAAATCCCATTTGCACAGAGCAGGGGGGAGGTGGGGGGGCAAAGACTCGAAGTCATCTCCTGAGTCAAAGCTCCATTTACTTTGCACCAGGCAGAGGTCAGTCAGTGCATAGTAAACCAACCTGGTCTCAGTGCAATTCGTAGGATTTGGTACGTAAATCTGTTAATCCCTATTTATTATGTACATTAGTTTACATTATGAGTGGAATAGTAGTTGTACAATATCATACGAATTAGAGGATGTATAGTATCATACGTCTTACCCGGTCATACAATGGCATACGAATTGGATGATGTAAATTATCATACATCTTGGAGGACATCTAGTATTATACGTCTTTCTCTCAGAAGAGGTAGATTGTTGCATCTAAACAATAATTATGGGGAGAATTTACATTGGTGATTAGGAGAACTAACGACAAAGGTTAGGATAATTCATGTAGCAGTTTAGGTGAACCAACCTCCCTACTTTTGTTTGTCTAAAGTAACTAGACCATTAGTACATGTCATATGTCTTGGAGGTTCTCAGAAATACGTATAGTGCGTTTCGTATGGCTCTGATGCCAGGTTGAGTAAACTGGGCCTAGCCAAGCCACAAGGAGATTGAACTAAAGCATTCTGCTCACTTTAACGAATGGGATTTCCACCAAGCAGAACTTTGACCTCAATAGAGGGTGATTGTCAGTTACACACCTCAATGCTACTTGAGCTGTATGTTGCACACCGTCGTGACGGAGCTACAGTATGTTGATGTTATTTTGAGGAAGTGGCAGGTTCCATTACTCGACTGCCTGGGCCGTAACGTTCACCACCTTGTAGATAGAAATATCACCAATAGAGCAACTGACATCTGTTCTGTTCCACATAATATAAGCCTGTTCCTATCTGAACACTCCACAACGCTGTGTCCTACTGAGCACAGCCCTGGCCTAAAATATAATCAAAGCAGGTTGGAATGTGGGTGGCCTGTCGATAGGAAGGTCCGCTCTCTGCAGAGGTTGTGGCACCAGCAGATTGCTGGTACTGAGGGGACCAGAGCTGGTTGGGTGCCTAGGAGCAAGGTTAATTAGACTTCCCCTTGATCTCGTGAATCTGGTTCTTACATTTCATTTGAGGGAAAGGAAAGGAAGGATTATATCTTATGACAGTTTCTCAGATTTAAGTCCTGCATTTATTTTTTGGGTTATCTTTGTTAAAATGTAGTAAGGGAGTAAGTACACACGTGCTTTCTCTCTCTCTACTCTCCCTCTCTTTCTCCTCTCTCTCACTCTCACACTACTGGTCAAAGGTTTTAGAACACCTACTCATTCAAGGGTTTTTCTTTATTTTTACTATTTTCCACATTCTAGAATAATAGTGAAGACAAACTATGAAATAACACAAATGGAATCATGTAGTAAGCAAAAAAGTGTAAAACAAATCAAAATATATTTTATAGTTGAGATTCTTCAAATTGCTACCCTTTGCCTTGACAGCTTTGCAAGCTCTTGGCATTCTCTCAACCAGCTTCATGAGGTAGTCACCTGGAATGCATTTCAATTAACAGGTGTTCCTTCTTAAAAGTTAACATGAGCAATTGACATTAGACCAGTGGAAATTTGTCCTTTGCTCTGGAGTCCAAATTTCATGAGCTTCATGAGGTAGTCACACCGTGAGACACGGTGTGGGTGAATGGATGATCTCCGCATGTGTATTTCCCACCGTAAAGCATGGAGGAGGAGGTGGGATGGTGTGGGGGTGCTTTGCTGGTGACACTGTGATCTATTTAGAATTCAAGGCACACTTAACCAGCATGGCTACCACAGCATGGCTACCACAGCATTCTACAGTGATACGCCATCCCATCTGGTTTGGGCTTAGTGCCACTATCATTTGTTTTTCAACAGAACAATGACCCAACACACCTTCAGGCTGTGTAAGGGCTATTTGACCAAGAATGAGAGTAATGGAGTGCTGCATCAGATGAGCTGGCCTCCACAATCCCCTGAGCTCAACCAAATTGAGATGGTTTGGGATGAGTCGGACTGCAGAGTGGAAAAGCAGCCAACAAGTGCTCAGCATATGTGGGAACTCCTTCAAGACTGTTGGAAAATCATTCCAGGTGAAGCTGGTTGAGAGAATGCCAAGAGTGTGCAAAGCTGTCATAAAGGCAAATGGTGGCACTTTGAAGAATCTCAAATATAAAATATATTTTGATTTGTTTAACTTTTTTTTTTGGTAACTAGATGATTCCACGTGTTATTTCATAGTTGCGATGTCTTCACTATTATTCTACAATGTAGAAAATAGTAAAAATAAAGAAAAGCCCTTGAATAAGTAGGTGTTCTAAAACTTTTGACCGCTAGTGTACATGCATACATACAGTACATGCATATATATCATGCAATAGAATGGCTAGGCTATGTGTTCAAAGGATTGCCAGAAGGGCCATGTCTATGGTCATTAGTCTACCTGCTTCTGCCCTAGGCTTGCCAGACTCAGGCCAATGGTCCCAGGGCCCAGTCACACACAGCTGGATCTGGATGGGGATACAGTTTGCGTCCCAAATCGGACCCTATTTCCTTTGTGGTGCACTACATTTGACCAGAGCCTTATGGGTCCTGGTCAAAAGTAGTGTACTATATAGGGAATAGTGTGTCATTTGGTATGCAGCCCAGCGGTGCTCACTGCTCATCATCCCCAGCATATTAATGCTCATCCAGACAGCTCAGCAGGAGACCATTAGAGAGTGACACCACTTCTGTCGCCAAATTATTCATTTTTTGGATGTGGTGGAGGATAATACACACTTAACCTTAAAAAAATAAAAATAAAAAAAAATCCCCCTTTTGTACAATCACACAGAATCCATACTGATGCCTGATTGGATGGAGAGCCCTAATGCATTTGTTGAACCCCTCAAGTATAGGGGATTAGGGTGATATGTACATGGTTATGGTGTGTGTTTTTTAAGGTAGGTTTATATGCAGTGGTGCAACAAATAGGTTGTTGTTAGTCTTTGGCAAAAACACAATTGGTATTTGGGAGGTTGTCTATGTTTTGTCATGGATAACTTGCTGCTGTTTTCCTGATGTTTTCAACACATTGAATGATTACCCAACCAAGCTCCTTGCACTAATCCGCCAACAGCCAAGCAACAGGCATATAAATTAAACTGGTTGTTATACTCGAAGTGCTGGGAACAGCTTGTTTATTTATGCACATTTCTATGCACAAAAGGCCTATTTCACTCATAGGCCCCCTCTGCTTGTAAATGTTATTCTGTATCGCACAACAACAACAAAAAAACAATTCTGCCCTCTTGAATTTTAAGAATTTCCTGTCTTCTACTACAATTATTGCATTACCCTTTGCGGCTTTTACAAGAGGGGGCCCACAAAAGAGAACCATTAGAATGTGTACCGCTCATTACCAAAGGTTCTCTGGTCACATTAGGCAACAACGCCCCTCATTAAGATCCCCTAACTTTGCATCCTGAGAAACGGACTGAAGCAACACCACATTCCATTTATTGTTGCCTTCAAGCAAATGATCAAAGGCCACCGGACAGAAACAAGCTAGAGTAGAGATGAGCTGCAGCAGAATCGAGCTACAATTACTGAGTAGAGAGACTAGCTACAGTAGAAATTGGGATTACAAGGTACAGTAAAAGACCAGGCCTAGCTATGTTAAAAGCAAGGTACATAGCCTAAAATACAGTAGAAACTGTGATCTAAGATTGACATTTTAGTCATTTAGCAGATGCTCTTATCCAGAGCGATTTTATAGTAGTGAGTGCATTAATTGAATCCTACAGACGAAGAACCATATATGTGACAATTTTTCCATTTTAAGATAATCAGTTATTTTTATATTATTAATTGTGTGTACCACATTAGGTTTTTTTTTATGGTTGACAAATAATTCACCATACCCATATCTTCCAACAACAATTTATATTTTTTTGTTATTTCAAAAAATATTCTTTTTATTGCTGTTTTAATTTTAAGAATGTGGAAGAACAGTATATCTCCAGTGATGATTTCAGTTTGTGGAAGATGTCCTTTTTTAACACCTGATATTATGTTTTAAGTACTTTCAAGTACAGATGCCCTTCATGTAAATAACTTAAATGCAATATGTAGTTAATTCATTTGTATGGAGGTTCATTTAAAGGTGGTCTATCAACTTTAGCAATGATTACTTTTCTTAAAAGTTGAGTCATGAAATCTTAGTCTCATTTAAAATGAAGCCCTCAATGTGAACATACCATAGAACTACAAAACTCTCCCAATCTATACACAGAATGAGTTTGTATTGCACCATTGTGTAACACAGCACTTTTAGAGTTAACGTTAATGTACGTATCATTACTGTCAAAGTTAAACTATGCAAGTGTTCAATATAGCTATTATAATAATAGGCGTTTTGTCTTATTTCTAACCTGTTCTAAGCCGGAGAGAATCAACGCTTGTTGTTTCTCGTATGGGACAGTGTAGAAACTGTTGAACAGATGCAGCTTGCGCTCATCAGTCACTTTCCACACTCCTTTCTGCACGTCGTGGAACATGCTCTTCCCTGCAGGATACAGTGTAACTAGCTAGCTACTGTAGCCATGTCGAATCATCCGGTGGATGGAGAAAAAGTAGCTACCTATGTTTCTTCTATAATCTAGCAATAACATTTGTAACGATAATGTATGAGTTATTAGCCAACGAACTTTAGCTAATATGTTTTCTCTATAGTTACAAATTAGACAACCCACAACATACATGTTAGTTACTGTACTCTATAGCAAGCTAGCTTGATTGTTTGATATACGGTTCTTCCACATACCTCTTTTGGACAGCTTTTCCCAGTTTTTTTCTTGACCCTTACGATTTGTATAGGGTTTTCCCGCATCTTGTAAGATCTTCCTTTGCCTGTCTTTCCATTCTTTTTGTTTTGTTTTACGTTTCTTTCCCACATTTCTGTGATTTTCATCAGCAACAGAAAGGTTGTGCGCTTGTCCGTCCATTCTGAGTGGTGCACATAGGCTCTCGTGGAATAACCGTTTATCTTTAAATTTAAAATTATTGTTAATTAGCGCGTGGAAAGCTTGTGAAACCGGTTCACTATAGAAAAAGGGTGTCCAATAATGATTGTTCATGTATATCTCATTTTTTTTGTAAATGTCACATATATGGTTCTTCGTCTGTAGGATTCAATTGTCATACTTTTTTAAAACTGGTCCCCCGTGGGAATTGAACCACAAGCCTGGTGTTGCAAGCACCATGCTCTACCACCCGAGCCACAGAAGATGGGCACAGAACTCGCTCCACACGGTCTATGTCCGTCTCCCCATAGGGTGCTATTAGGTTGTTCTCCACATCTTTCTACCCTTTTACCGTCAGGTGTAACTCAGTAGACTGTGCTGTACCTCAACCTAAGTACTGAAAGATCCTTCCACCCCCATGTGGTTGCTAGCCAAATACAATTTTTCTGTGTGACCTGCCTCAACATGATTCATTAATGGCTCTCTGATGGAAGTTTCTCTGCCTTGGTATTAGGGCTGACCCCGTTTAGTCGACTGGACGATTGCTTTATCGGTAGGCTTTTGGTCGACCAAGATATCTTTAGTCAAGCAGTAGCAACAAAAATAATATGTTGATGTGGCGCCTTTTCCTAAACCATGTTGCTATGTGCACAATAGCAAAGGTAACCAGCATATTGGTGTTGAGAACGATGTGGCGGAGGCAGCGTCAGAGACGAGAAAACAGCCCTTGTATTATTATTATTATTATTATTTTTTATTTCTTTCTTTTTACCCCTTTTTCTCCCCAATTTCGTGGTATCCAATTGTTGTAGTAGCTACTATCTTGTCTCATCGCTACAACTCCCGTACGGGCTCGGGAAAGACGAAGGTTGAAAGTCATGCGTCCTCCGATACACAACCCAACCAGCCGCACTGCTTCTTAACACAGCGCGCATCCAACCCGGAAGCCAGCCGCACCAATGTGTCGGAGGATACACCGTGCACCCGGCAACCTTGGTTAGCGCGCACTGCGCCCGGCCCGCCACAGGAGTCGCTGGTGCGCGATGAGACAAGGACATCCCTACCGACCAAGCCCTCCCTAACCCGGACGACGCTAGGCCAATTGTGCGTCGCCCCACGGACCTCCCGGTCGCGGCCGGTTACGACAGAGCCTGGGCGCGAACCCAGGGACTCTGATGGCCCTTAACCACTGCGCCACCCGGGAGGCCAGCCCTTGTATTATTGTCTAAGAAAGGCGAGGAGTGAAAATCAGTTTAGTCTACAATCAATAGTCTAACTGTTAAACGTTTCTGACATTTTAAAATCATCATTATATCTACAGAAAGAAGACGAATTCTGCTTCTGTTGCCTCTGTTTGAGTGTTTGTTTAATAGCCTACTGATTCTGTCAGCACCAAGCCTCACGCAACGACATGTCAAGTAAACAATTCCATAAATTAGTTTGTTTTTAATCAGTTCGCTGTAATAAACACAAGGCTTTACACTTTTTTTTTTCTCTCATTCAAATAGCCTCTCTGGTATCATTTATAATATATTTAGTGTTAACATGGTTCCAAATTGTCGGAAAAGTAATATTTATAATAATAACAATGTTCCTTTTTCTTGGTATTATTATAATAATAAATAATAATAAGCCTACTTATGATGATGTAATCTATACAACACCTGTTTGGAACACATAATGTGCACTCAGCACTGGCTCCTTGCCTTCTTTTTCTTGATATCCAGTATGTTCCACAACTAGTCACATTTATTCCACACATCACCTTTACCTCCTGGGCAATCAGTAAATATTCCCTCGTTTCGAGTTTGTCAAGTCCTCTGCTTCCATTTTGGTGTCAACGTGTTACGATGTTCAAAGTTTGTTACAACCAATTTATGGATGTGATTATGATATAGGTTAGGCCTTATTGTGCCCTATTCGGATGGGATTAGTTTTTACTGGGGGAGGTCGGGTCACACTTCCTCAATTCAAATATTATGCTGACACTATAGGAAATATGGTTTGGTATGGTTTAGAAACTCCAGCTTGGTTCCCAAGTTATCAGTGTGGCCCTATCACATGGACATGCTGAAATGCTGGATCTTCACACCTAGAATAAAAAGCTCCAGGCTTCAGTCATAACTGTCCATTTATTTTGGGGACAAAAGAAAGAATTACATGGGCCAGTTTGGGAAAAAAACTAATCCCACCCGAATCGTCCTCTGGAATAACAGACATTCTTGAGTAATAATTACATAACCGACGTTCTCTAGTAATACTAGTCCCATGCGAGTAGGTCTTTGGTCTATGCGATGCGAACATGTCACCTAAAGAGAGCAAGGGTTGAGGGAATAGGGGATGTTTTTCCTAAACAAATGAGGGATTTTGGTAACAGAACTTTTCAGTCAGAAATGGCTGTTATTATGTTGCAGCTTCAGGAAAACGGACAGCGCGATAATACACTTCGATGATCTGTAGTAGTTGTTGCAATAGGAAGGAGAGAGAGACAACGGGTTCTAGTCACATAGCAAGGCCCGGCCCAGCACAATCAAATCAATTGCTGGTCAGACTCCCTCTAGTCAACTGTGAGTCTTAATTATTTAATCAAAGCGTGTGCTTAAAGCATTAATAAGCTCAGTGAATATGGCTGATTTGATTAAAACACATAGGATGTGTCAATATGGAAAAATACACGTTAGACATTTTCGCCCAATCGATTGGTCAAGAGAACAGACGAGGGACAGCCCTATTTTGTATCACATATAGGATGATAGAGCACCCATCTCACAGGTCATTTCCTGGGGTTCATTTGCTCTCTCCTTTAAAAACAAATCTGCACATATCGAGTTGTGATCTACAAAAGGAATCCTTAAACGACAAAAGACCTTGCCTCCCAGTCAACCGAACGAACCACCATCCCATTCGTAGCACGCTAAGGAGTTGCCATAGCAGACAGTGGTACAGGACGGCTTGTTTGTTGTTACCTCAGATCATTATCAGAACTCTTGGAGTGTGCTCTGTGGGCCAGCGCTCAATGGCAAATTTCACAAATGAAAAAGGTGCAAGGATGACTTATGTAACTAGTTTATTTACCTTTCTTCTCAGGCAGGTTCCATAACCTGATAAATACTTTGACCTCAAATTGGATGATGATACTTTTTCCCCCCTCTTGCTGTGCTCACTGAGGTGGATTACAGTAACCACGATGGTGTATGCCATACAATCATGGTGCTATGTATTATTTACATTCATCAGTTGTAGCTGAGAAGTCCAGATTCTTCACTATAAAGGGAAAATCAAATACAATGCCTTGTTTCATCAAGTGTGCTCCTGTTCTTCAGGTCGGAGTGAGAACGTTCTGTTGTTCTTCAGGTCAGAGTGAGAACATTCTGTTGTTCTTCAGGTCAGAGTGAGAACGTTCTGTTGTTCTTCAGGTCAGAGTGAGAACGTTCTGTTGTTCTTCAGGTCAGAGTGAGAACGTTCTGTTGTTCTTCAGGTCAGAGTGAGAACGTTCTGTTCTTCAGGTCAGAGTGAGAACGTTCTGTTGTTCTTCAGGTCAGAGTGAGAACGTTCTGTTGTTCTTCAGGTCAGAGTGAGAACGTTCTGTTGTTCTTCAGGTCAGAGTGAGAACGTTGTGTTGTTCTTCAGGTCAGAGTGAGAACATTCTGTTGTTCTTCAGGTCAGAGTGAGAACGTTCTGTTGTTCTTCAGGTCAGAGTGAGAACGTTGTGTTGTTCTTCAGGTCAGAGTGAGAACGTTGTGTTGTTCTTCAGGTCAGAGTGAGAACGTTCTGTTGTTCTTCAGGTCAGAGTGAGAACGTTCTGTTGTTCTTCAGGTCAGAGTGAGAACGTTCTGTTGTTCTTCAGGTCAGAGTGAGAACGTTCTGTTGTTCTTCAGGTCAGAGTGAGAACATTCTGTTGTTCTTCAGGTCAGAGTGAGAACGTTCTGTTGTTCTTCAGGTCAGAGTGAGAATGTTCTGTTGTTCTTCAGGTCAGTGAGAGAACATTCTGTTGGTCTTCAGGACAGTGTGAGAACATTCTGTTGGTCTTCAGGTCAGTGAGAGAACATTCTGTTGGTCTTCAGGTCAGTGAGAGAACATTCTGTTGGTCTTCAGGTCATAGTGAGAACATTCTGTTGTTCTTCAGGTCAGCGAGAGCATTCTGTTGTTCTTCAGGTCATAGTGAGAACATTCTGTTGTTCTTCAGGTCAGAGTGAGAACATTCTGTTGTTCTTCAGGTCAGTGAGAACGTTCTGTTGGTCTTCAGGTCAGAGTGAGAACATTTTGTTCTCATCTGTAGTTTAGAATAGAGAATTAGTCCTAAAAAAAGCATGGCATTTTAAACACTCATCAGACTCAACCTGCAGCACCCATAACACACACTGGGACTAAATGTGACACAACAGTTGGAGATGCCCAGGGAAGGGTTCTATGGGGAAGTGCTCTATGGGCTGAAAGTTCCAGGCTCAATTCACAAGAGGAAGTTTGATGGGACTTAAAAGTAGGGCACTTAACTCTATGTACCCTATGGACAGTGCAAGTGTTTTTTTCAGCAAAGCTTTTTTATATTTTTGTAAAAATGGTCTTGACTTCTTAGAAATTGAATAGACGGAAAAGGTCCCCCCTCTCGGAAAACAAATGGCACATTCTTAAAGCCTGTGTTGTCCTAATGCTGTTCGTCAGACACAAAGACTGCAGGCCCATTCATTCGTACTGTAAAACAGCTAAACACAGTGATGATGTCAGATCCCGTAATCCTGGCTGGAATGTCCATCCAGCTTCAAGCAGGCTCTTGGGTCTCAGGCCCTGTCTGCTTATCACTCCAACTGGAAGAAGTGAGACATTATGTGCTCTGACAGAGATCAGGGGGAAACAATCACATTTTCAGCTGAATGCAGTCCTGATTTGTTAGTTTACTTTGAACAAAACTATTTGGCCCCTCGTTTCTTAGCAGGAGTAACAGGTAGATCTAAATGCTCAGAAATGAGGAGAGCGCTTTGCATACAAATGCCATGATATTAACTGAAACTTAGCTTGGATGAGGAATGAATGCACAACTACGACAAACTTCCATGGAGCCTACTTGTTTGGAACTGTTTGTACTCTAATGCCTGTAGTGTCACAGCCTGGGTCTAATTTTATAGTTTGTTGAAGTGATCAAAGCCATGAAAGGTGTCATCCATTAGATGCTGTGTTTATCAATTTGATATCAATAGTTGGTTGAACTTAAATAAACTCAGCAAAAAAAAAAGAAACATCACTTTTCCAGGACCCTGTCTTTCAAAGATAATTCGTAAAAATCCAAATAACTTCACAGATCTTCATTGTAAAGGTTTTTAACACTGTTTCCCATGCTTGTTCAATGAACCATAAACAATTCATGAACATGCACCTGTGGAACGGTCATTGAGACACTAACAGCTTAAAAACGGTAGGGAATTAAGGTCACAGTTATGAAAACTTTAGGACACTACAGAGGCCTTTTTACTGACTGTGAAAAACACCAAAAGAAAGATGCCCAAGGGTCCCTGCTCATATGCGTGAACGTGCCTTAGGCATGCTGCAAGGAGGCATGAGGACTGCAGATGTGGCCAGGGCAATGAATTGCAATGTCCATACTGTGAGACGCCTAAGACAGCACTACAGGGAGACAGGACGGACAGCTGATCGTGCTCACAGTGGCAGACCGCGTGTAACAACAGCTGCACAGGATCGGTACATCCGAACATCACACCTGAGGAACAGGTACAGGATGGCAACAACAACTGCCTGAGTTACACCAGGAACGCACAATCCCTCCATCAGTGCTCAGACTGCAATAGGCTGGACTGAGGGCTTGTAGGCCTGTTGTAAGGCAGGTCTTCACCAGACACCACTCGTAACAATGTTGCCGATGGGCACAAACGCACCCTCCCAGGACCAGACAGGACTGGCATGAAGTGCTCTTCACTGGTGAGTCTCCGTTTTGTCTCACCAGGGGTGACCCTCCAGCATGACAATGCCACCAGCCATACTGCTCGTTCTGTTCGTGATTTCCTTCAAGACAGGAATGCCAGTGTTCTGCCATGGCCAGCGAAGAGCCCGGATCTCAATCCCATTGAGCACGTCTGGGACCTGTTGGATCGGAGGGTGAGGGCTAGGTCCATTCCCCCCAGAAATGTCCAGGAACTTGCAGGTGCCTTGGTGGAAGAGTGGGGTAACCTCTCACAGTAAGAACTGGCAAATCTGGTGCAGTCCATGAGGAGGAGATGCACCGCAGTACTTAATGCAGCTGGTGGCCACACCAGATACTGACTGTTACTTTTGATTTTGACCCCCCCTTTGTTCAGGGACACATTATTCCATTTCAGTTAGTCACATGTCTGTGGAACTTGTTCAGTTTGTCTCAGTTGTTGAATCTTGTTATGTTCATACGAATATTTACACATGTTAGGTTTGCGAAAATAAACGCAGTTGACAGTGAGAGGACGTTTTATTTTTTTAGTTTACATGAGTTTACATGTGTGAAACTCTTAAGTACGAGCTAAATTTATAACTGCACTTGTTTCGCATCCATGCCTGTTACACCCCGTGGAGATGGAGCACAAAAGAAAGTGTCTTTTCTCCCCATTTGGCATCTTTTCAAAACACACCCTCCCCCCTCCCCTCCCGCTAAATCCGGCTGCCCCGGCCCGCGCTGGACTAGACAAGATAATCAGAGGAGTCTGCTACAGACAGGCTTGATGAGCTGGGGTTCTTACGCCATTTTGGTTGTGTCTGTGGCACCACCACATCTACAGAATATGCCAACTGTAGGGCCCCATAATGTTGGGCAACCAATCACAGCGCACCAATGGATAGCAACTGTACCAGGTTCCCATGAAGCAATTGTAATGACAGGTCCACCACAACATACTGAAGAATTTCGTGATAAGGGAAAGGGGGATACCAATTAGCAAAAGGTAGTCTGTGTTAAATTTCATTGTGTATTAGAAACAGTTTGAGATCATTGTGAGGGGATTTCGCCACTGGTTGAATGGGGAATTGGGCTTTGCGGGAAAATATCAGTATGCAACAGTAACCAAAAGGTGCGAGGCTTAGCGTAGGGTCAATTGTATTGCTGTGCATTGCTGTTGTTTTCAGTAAGGGTTTCCAAAGATTGTTTGGACCAATAGAGTAACCCTGCTGCTATGGCCAACATTTTATATCACAGTATTTAAAAAAAAAAAAAAAATTGATGGTATTTTTAGTTTTTGAATAATACATTTCTACATTTGCTTTATGAGTAGTGAGTGATCCTAGGGTGCTTTATGAGTAGTGAGTGATCCCAGGGTGCTTTATGAGTAGTGAGTGACCCCAGGGTGCTTTATGAGTAGTGAGTGATCCCAGGGTGCTTTATGAGTAGTGAGTGATCCCAGGGTGCTTTATGAGTAGTGAGTGATCCCAGGGTGCTTTATGAGTAGTGAGTGATCCTAGGGTGCTTTATGAGTAGTGAGTGATCCTAGGGTGCTTTATGAGTAGTGAGTGATCCCAGGGTGCTTTATGAGTAGTGAGTGATCCCAGGGTGCTTTATGAGTAGTGAGTGATCCCAGGGTGCTTTATGAGTAGTGAGTGATCCCAGGGTGCTTTATGAGTAGTGAGTGATCCCAGGGTGCTTTATGAGTAGTGAGTGATCCCAGGGTGCTTTATGAGTAGTGAGTGATCCCAGGGTGCTTTATGAGTAGTGAGTGACCCCAGGGTGCTTTATGAGTAGTGAGTGATCCCAGGGTGCTTTATGAGTAGTGAGTGATCCCAGGGTGCTTTATGAGTAGTGAGTGACCCCAGGGTGCTTTATGAGTAGTGAGTGATCCCAGGGTGCTTTATGAGTAGTGAGTGATCCTAGGGTGCTTTATGAGTAGTGAGTGATCCCAGGGTGCTTTATGAGTAGTGAGTGATCCCAGGGTGCTTTATGAGTAGTGAGTGATCCCAGGGTGCTTTATGAGTAGTGAGTGATCCCAGGGTGCTTTATGAGTAGTGAGTGATCCCAGGGTGCTTTATGAGTAGTGAGTGATCCTAGGGTGCTTTATGAGTAGTGAGTGATCCTAGGGTGCTTTATGAGTAGTGAGTGATCCTAGGGTGCTTTATGAGTAGTGAGTGATCCTAGGGTGATTTATGAGTAGTGAGTGATCCCAGGGTGCTTTATGAGTAGTGAGTGATCCTAGGGTGCTTTATGAGTAGTGAGTGATCCTAGGGTGCTTTATGAGTAGTGAGTGATCCTAGGGTGATTTATGAGTAGTGAGTGATCCCAGGGTGCTTTATGAGTAGTGAGTGATCCCAGGGTGCTTTATGAGTAGTGAGTGATCCTAGGGTGATTTATGAGTAGTGAGTGATCCCAGGGTGCTTTATGAGTAGTGAGTGATCCCAGGGTGCTTTATGAGTAGTGAGTGATCCCAGGGTGCTTTATGAGTAGTGAGTGATCCTAGGGTGCTTTATGAGTAGTGAGTGATCCTAGGGTGCTTTATGAGTAGTGAGTGATCCTAGGGTGCTTTATGAGTAGTGAGTGATCCTAGGGTGGCAACACATACGTTCTAAGTGAATTCAATGGGTCTTTCTCCATTCTGATGGTTTTATACTGTTCAATTCAACTTCAACCAAAACAAATTTCAGCACTTATCATTTCTGCATTTCCTGCACTCCATTGCAGTGGTAGAAAAAGTACCCAATTGTCATACTTGAGTAAAAGTAAAAATACGTTCATAGATATTACTAGAAACATTTATTGAAAAAGTGAGTCACCCAGTAAAATACTACTTGAGTAAAAGTATGAAAGTATTTGGTTTGAAATATTCTTAAATATCAAAAGGAAATGCAATTGATCAAATGTACTTAAGTGTCAAAGGTAAAAGTGTAAATAATTTCTAATTCCTTATATTAAGCAAACCAGATGGCACCATTTTTTTTTATTTTTTTTTATTTACAGATAGCCAGGGGCACACTCCAACACTCATAATTTACAAACAAGGAATTTGTGTTTAGTTAGTCCTCCAGATCAGAGGCAGTAGATGACCAGGGATGTCCTCTGTTTAGTGATTCCGTCAGATCAGAGGCAGTAGATGACCAGGGATGTCCTCTGTTTAGCGATTCCGTCAGATCAGAGTGTGAATTGATGATAGATGATAAGTGTGTGAATTGGACCATTTTCATGTCCTGCTACGCATTCAATATGTAACGAGTACTTTTAGGTGTCAGGGAAAATGTATGGAGTAAAAAGTACAGTATTGCATTCAGGAAGGTTGTGAAGTAAAAGTTGTCAAAAATAGTAAAGTACAGACACAAAATAAACAACTTAAGTAGTACTTGAAAGTATTTTTACTTAAGTACTTTACACCACTGCTCATTTGAGATCATTTCCACACTGCCACGTAGGGCTGCACGATATGGGCAAATCATCTAGGACTTCTTTTTAACCAAATGTTTCAAATGTGATTTGACTTGCGAATTAGAGCAAAACTGTTGGAATCATGGAAATAGAATGACTATTCTAATTCTATAGTTAGAATATAATAGTGGGCACTTTGAATACAGTGTTTGAGATGACAACGAATTAAAATGCCAGGGAAGAGTTACTGTGACAGGATAGGAACTAAAGTGTTGGTACGTGTTTCCTTAGGGGACCCTATAAACTTTGGCTACATGCATGTTTTCTCTTAGATACTTATTGTAGCTAATTTATTCTTGCTTTGCATATTCCTCTTTGATTTAGAAGATACTGTTGCACAAACAACATACTGATTTAGGTCTACACCATCATTGGTATTATCAGGCTGTATTAGCTAGCTACGTTTGCTCTTACTCAGTACATTTATTAGCAAGCTAGCTATTACCATTAGCGGCAAACAATTAGCAAGATTTAGGGCAACGTGCTAAGAAAAGACAAACGAGCTGTTTGCTGATGTAAGAAACAGAAACTAATAGTGTCACTATGGAACGCTAGTGGATTTATATTAAGAAGCAAAGAGAAAACAGCATCGTTGTATGTGCTGCATTGACCATGCAGGCTGAATGCAAGTGTCTCTGGTTTAGGAACATCAAATGCGCTTTTTGAGTGACAGGGGGTGTGGCTAAGGCTGGAAAGTGGCGCAGAGCGAGATGATTCAATTAGCGAAACAAACTGAAAATTGACATTACACATGGCGTATCACATTTATCAAACCAAACATTCAAATAACGGTATAGAAGGTCAAGTAAAAACCCAAACCGGTCCCTGCATCAATACCGGTATATCATAAAATACGGTATACCGCCCAGTGCTACCTACTGCCTCCGACATGATTGCCAATCAGTCTCCAGGCCATGTATTTCAGAAGAAGGTTTAGGCTAGGGGTTGAGTGAGAATAGTCAAGTCTAATGGAGAATATATATTTTTTGTGTTGGCTCCCAGTCCGTACAACATTGTTGCAGGTCTTGCCCAATCCAACTATCCCCCATTAGTCAATAAACTAACTGTGAGTTTTGAACAGGGCCCTTTGTGATTTGTGTTAAGCGCCTTGGTCAATTTGTCTGTTTCAATTTGCTGGTCCAGATCTGTAATCATGGCATAGGGACTCCGACAGATGATGTGCATCTTGGGCTGTGTCTTCCTCCTCCTCCACCATGCGTGGATGTGACAGTAATTCCGAAAGATTCACTGTAATCCTGATGAGGGCAACTCTTGTCTTCGGAAATAATCCCCAGGATTTATCCCCACTGAGGGGCAATTAGCTAATTAATTCCCTCCCAAAATAATTTTCTTCAGCCATGCCGCCACAGACTGCAGAGCACCATTTGTTTTTTTAATGAGCCATTATGTTTTTCTTGTTTTAACGTCGTTTACACTTGGATGAATATGAATGAGGAAATCAGGGCTGTTCTTGGACTAGGGCCATGAGTAATGAAGAAATGGATCTGATGTGTTCAGTGTAAGCAAAGTGGCCTCTTGTTAGTGGTGTAAAATACTTAAGTACAAATACTTTAAGTACTACTTAAGTCGTTTTTTTTTGGGGGGGGGGGGGGGGTGTATCAGTTAAAGTTAAATAAAGGTTACATTTAAAAAAAATCTGTACTCTACTATTTACATTTTTGACTACTTTTTAGTTCACTACATTCCTGAAGAAAATTATGTAGTTTTTACTCCACAAATTTTCCCTGAGACCCAAAAGTACTTGTTACATTTTGAATGATTAGAAGGCCAGGAAAATGGTCTGATTCACACACTTAACAAAATAACATCACTACTGCCTCTGATCTGTCCGACTCACTGAGCACATGCTTCATTTGTACATTATGTCTGAGTGTTGAAGCCTGCCCCAGGCTATCTGTAAATAAATTAATAAAACAAGAAAAGAAGGTTGTCTGGTTTACTTAAGAAATTAGAAATAATTTATACCTTTACTTTTGATCCTTAAATATATTTAAAAGCAAATACTTTTAGACTTTTACTCAAGTAGTATTTTCCCGGGTGACTTTCACTTTTATTTGAGTAATTTTCTATTAAGGTATCTTTACTTTTACTCAAGTATGACAATTAGGAATTGTTCTATACTTCCTCTTGTTGGCTATTTTTGAATGCATACATTCAGATGCTATCTTCTTCCCCATAGCAGCACTGATCTGTCTAAGATGTCCCATTGCCTTTGGCTGCTGTACAATAAAATAAAGTTAATTTGAAAAGCAATAGAACATGAAAAAGTTGCATATTATGTTTATCAAATAATTCCCGCTACTTTAGGTAGGATGGTTTTAAACAATTACATTTATGGGTAAATAGTTTAAAAAAATACAAAATACTGACCGCGTCAGCTCAGATTCAAAGTGGTCTTGATCTGAACGAAACGTGCCTCGAGTATGTCGACAGAATCAAGCTTTTGTGTTAATTATCCTTCATTAGCCTATATTTAAGGAATTGAAAGTCTCAAAGGTTGGCCACATTTTCTGGCGCCTCCTTCATGTCAGCATCTGTCTGGACAAGGCGGCAGGTAGCCTAGTGGTTAGAGTGTTGGGCCAGTAACTGAAAAGTTGCTAGATCAAGTCCCCGACCTGACAAGGTAAAAATCTGTCGTTCTGACCCTGAACAAGGCAGTTCCTAGGCCGTCATTGTAAATAAGAATTTGTTCTTAACTGACTTGCCGAGTTAAATAAAAGTTAAAAGAAAAACGTGAGATTTTAATATTATTCCAATGTTGACCTCTGATCCAATCCTGACTGGAGTAATTGTTTCATATTGTGATAAAATGTACTTCTTGGTTCGGACAACTTAAATCTACAGTATTGGACAACTTAAATCAAATTTTTTTTTAATGTTAATGTCGAGCCCTGATGTATAGCTGGCACTGTGTTGTCGCTCATATTTGTTTGTCAGCACAAACATGACTGTAGGTCCTGACTCCCTGAGCCAAGCATGGCGCCTCCTTCATGTCAGCACAAACATGACTGTAGGTCCTGACTCCCTGGGCCAAACATCACTGTAGGTCCTGACTCTCTAGGCCAAGCATGAATGTAGGTCCTGACTCTCTGGGGCAAACATCACTGTAGATTCTGACCACAGGAGGCTGCTGAGGATAGAAAAGCTCATAATAATGGCCGGAACAGAGCAAATGGAATGGCATCAAACACCTGGAAACCATATGTTTGATGTATTTAATACCATTCCAATGACTCCCTGTGCCAATCGTCACCACTGTAGGTCCTTGCTTCCTGTGATATGGTAGAGGTGACTGACCGGCTCGATTCGGTCTTATGTAGCAAAATTAGATTGTGTTTTTTGACATTGAATAAATGTAGAGACTCAGAGCTAGAACATGGTATATCATACACTACAGTTGAGGAACAATGGGGAAAGTAATTCTGCTTTGAAAGTTGATAAACTTCTAACCTCACTTTTGAGAAAATGTCCCTTGCATGTTTTGGTACCTACTGGAGAGCTCTTCTTTGTCTACACCCATTCAGCATCGTTCACACCTTTTTAAGCTTTAGCCCCACCCATCTCTTTAAGGATTCACATGTGAGGCTATGTACTAAACTACCAAAGATGTCACGACTAAAGGCTGGCTTATACTATGGGTGTGTTTGTAAATGTAATCTGGAGTGCCAGAGTGTGCACTAGGTGTTCATAAACTCAGAGGGTTGTCAGATTGTCCGTTCGTAAATTCGGAGCGTTTCGCTTTCGGAACGTTCAGAGCGCACACTGGAGACACTGGCCGAAAAGCAGGGTTGATCTGAGCGTTCTGGCCTAACAACAGCAGTCAAGCACCCAAGCTAACTGGCAAACGTTGGCTAGCTAGCTAGCTATTTCCAGATACAAATGAGAGAACACCCAACTCTGACCATTTTACTTGTCCTAGCAGAGCTGGTTAGGCTGTTTTTATGTTATCCAGAGCATTGGTGACTGCAACTGTGCTGCTGGCAACAAATTAGTTAAGCTTTTTTGCCAACGTTTACTGACACAGGCCATATTCAATGTGTGTTGAGCGTTCATAAATGTGTCAGTTATTCTGTGCTCTGGCACAATCAGACTAGAGTTCTCTGAAATTGGAGTAGAGAGCCAGAGCGAATTTACCCGTTACGTCCATCAACAGTTGACGCATTGACATCATGAACATTCTTTTGAAATGGTTACTTGCATAGTGGAGTCTTTTGTTTATACATGTAGCTAGCTATCTAAACAATGAACCATAATCCCAACTCATAACGTTACTACCCTCCATGAATCTGCAGGAAGCTAACCAACCAGGTTCAATGTTACTGTAGCTAACATTAGGCTAAAACTAGCAATGCTAAGACAGGAATAATATTACTACACAGATCATACACGTAATGTTAGCTACCTAGCCAGCCAGCTAACGTTAGCTAGCTAGCTAACAGTACACTAACTTGAAACGAAAATGACTTTCTGATCAAATTAGAAATGTGTCAAATCTGAAAATGTAGCTAGCTAGACTCTCTTACCCGTGTACATGGATGGTCACTTCTCTCTCTCTGTCATGGATGCCATGGTTGACCTTAGTTTGAAGATGTAATCTGGAGACAGGTGTTTTATACAACAGCATTCTGTGTGTTCTCTTTTTGACTCCGTGTCCATATTTGCAATCAAACACCAGAATCTCCTTAGCTATCATACTCTAATTCCACTGATTTCAAAACTCGGTCCTCCAGAAAGTGGAGATTAACACTTATGCACTTCTACTACGTGATATCATTTTAAAAAAGCAGCGTTAGAAAGGATTACCTACACATATTGACCAGCTCATATTATAGACAGAAGCGAGCTACATGGCAGACCAATCCAAACTCATCTCTCGGCATGCCCAGCCCACTCATAATCTCAGCCAATCATGGCTAGCGGGAAGGTTGCCGTCTTTTTCTGTGGCTAAACCCACTAGGCTTGTAATTTTAACAATTTTATTTGTTATTACAGCACATATAAGTTCACATGCTCCAGAAGGCATTTCTGTCAAAAAACACATTTAGAAGGGCCCACGTTCAAATGGCTCTCCTGTGAAGTAGTGATGCACAACGTATGCCTAGTTTCCTGAAATTAGTCACATATCTCTCCCGCTCACTTTCTCTCCCTGTTTTTTCAATATCTGCTCTCTCTCATTTTCTCTCTCTCTCTCTCCTTCTGTCTCTCAAAATATCTCTGTACTTTTTAAATGAGGAATTATTTGAAACTAAGGATGTGTTGTATTTTTAACCCCAAGGACAACATGTGTGAAGAATAGACTTAGATTAGATACGTAGGCTTAACAGTAGCATTTTATACCTTCTGAGCTAAATCAAGCCGACAAGCCTATTCATAGAAAGCTTTCTATGCCTAAACTGTTAGTTCTCCTCTATTTGGTACTCCGAGAGAGAGAGGTCTTTACATGTGTGTGTCAGAGCCTCTGTTCTCTGTCTTAGCAAGAATAAGTTGTCAAACCACACCCACCACATCCTTTAGCTGAATAAGCCTTGTTTTTGTCGGTCAGTGTTAGGCCTACTTCTTGAGGTTTTGTCAGGGTTAACCACAAAACCAGCTCATGTTGTTTCATAAACAATATGGTACCCTCAGGCTGTTTTGTACTTTAAATTCAATATCCTTTCCCCTCCAGTTATTTAGATAAGAATAAGTGTCAAGGATTAAATTGAAAATATAGATAATATTTGTTTGGCCTTTTTGGTGTCTGAGAGGATCTAGCTCATTCCCCTTTAAAGGACCCATGAGCACCAACAAGGGAAATTCGTAGGAGCATATCAAATTGGGTGTCAAATGAAAGCTAAGAGTGTATATTTTGGGGAAAATGAAGGCATAGATTCATTTTTCAACCCTTTTCCATCTGAAAAGTTAGGCATAGGTAAAAGGCTTTGATTTTTAAATGGATAAAAAAAACTGTTTACCTTCTGTAATTTTAGGAAATATTGCCTTGTAATTCTGTTACTTTACGACATTTTTAAGTTTCTCTCCCTCATGAGGGATAATGAAAGTTTACAAAAGTAAAAAGTAATGGTAGACTATCAGATTTTATGAGTTTTAATCACGTAATAATTAATAAACAAATTGATATCAGTAGACCTATGAATTAGTTATAGCGATTTAACTGATTTCCATTTTTTTTAATTATCAATTAGTAAGTTATTAAATCTCGTAAACTTGTTAAAACTCATAATTCCTACCTGTCTTGTTCCATAGCCTACCTGTTCTACAGCCTACCTGTTCTACAGCCTACCTGTCTTGTTCCATAGCCTACCTGTTCTACAGCCTACCTGTTCTACAGCCTACCTGTCTTGTTCCATAGCCTACCTGTTCTACAACCTACCTGTTCTACAGCCTACCTGTTCTACAGCCTACCTGTCTTGTTCCATAGCCTACCTGTTCTACAGCCTACCTGTTCTACAGCCTACCTGTACTACAACCTACCTGTTCTACAGCCTACCTGTACTACAGCCTACCTGTACTACAACCTACCTGTTCTACAGCCTACCTGTTCTACAGCCTACCTGTACTACAGCCTACCTGTACTACAACCTACCTGTTCTACAGCCTACCTGTTCTACAGCCTACCTGTTCTACAACCTACCTGTTCTACAGCCTACCTGTTCTACAACCTACCTGTTCTACAGCCTACCTGTTCTACAGCCTACCTGTTCTACAACCTACCTGTTCTACAGCCTACCTGTTCTACAACCTACCTGTTCTACAGCCTACCTGTTCTACAGCCTACCTGTTCTACAGCCTACCTGTTCTACAACCTACCTGTTCTACAGCCTACCTGTACTACAGCCTACCTGTACTACAACCTACCTGTTCTACAGCCTACCTGTTCTACAACCTACCTGTTCTACAACCTACCTGTTCTACAGCCTACCTGTTCTACAGCCTACCTGTTCTACAGCCTACCTGTTCTACAGCCTACCTGTTCTACAGCCTACCTGTACTACAGCCTACCTGTACTACAACCTACCTGTTCTACAGCCTACCTGTTCTACAGCCTACCTGTTCTACAACCTACCTGTTCTACAGCCTACCTGTACTACAACCTACCTGTTCTACAGCCTACCTGTCTTGTTCCATAGCCTACCTGTTCTACAGCCTACCTATTCTATGGTCGACCATATGCGTGACAGTACATTATTGGCAATTGTTTGATTGACTCGTGTAGCGTGGGTTGTACAGCTCCGAGCACACTGTCAGACCTAGACCAGTGGGCTAAATGATTGTTGTGCCCCATTACCCTCCTGGACCTATCAAACATAATCATTAACAAGTCATATTAAGGCCTGCCAGGGCCAGAGATTTTCCCACACAGCATTTGAAGACTGTGTCGGTCTCTAGAGGGACACTCGTCACCACTGGTTAATTACAGGGATGGGAAGGCTTCACACTGTAGGGGGGCGATGACTGTGTTATCTGTCCTGGAATACTCCTGCACTGGACAGAGAGGGACATCATCCGTGCATTGCTTCATGAGAGCAATAGATAAGTAGTAGATTAAAAGAACATTAAATAAATAGGACATACTGTATGATGCTACACTGTAGACAGGGCTGGCCCAACATGAGCTCTGTTGATGTGCAGGACGCAGTAGGCATATTTTTATTTGTATGTACTTCCTTCGATCTTGTTTCTGTGTTTTGAACGCCATTAAATCGATTCTGCCAAATGATTTATTACATCAACCCATTTACCGTAAAACAAGACTTCTGTTCAACATTCACCTTAAAAAAAATCTGATCGAGTGTCTCCATATCTCTATTTCTCAGGGGCGATCCTGGGTCGGACCGAAACACAGGAGTGTGTCCACTATAACTACAACCCCAACCCTGCTGCCATCCAGGAGAACCGAGGGAACCGCAGTGGCATCGAGACGTGTGCCGGGGAGAAGGACAAGCGCAGACACTGTTTCGCCACCTGGAGGAATGTGTCGGGAATCGTAGATATCGTAAAGCAGGGCTGCTGGCTGGATGATCACAACTGCTATGACAGGTAGGGCCTATTGCATCAGGGCTCTGTGGTGGGGGTTTTATAGCATTTGTGATCTGTTACAACACACCAATGACACGGTGGAATGATTAAGTGTGTCATTGGTGTGTTGCAATGGGTCACGAATGTTATCAGTATATCAGTGAAAACTATTCTTATAGGCCTCTATAGGATCTCCATTCTATGTGAGGACTTGGTCGTCCCATGAATAGGATGTTAAAGGTGTCGGAATAGGGAGCAAGAAAAATCACGTGTTCCTGTGTTCCAATAGTCATACTAACCGTACTATTTGTGACGTAAATTGAGTATGTAGTATGCTTATTGGTCATAGTGTGGATAGAGTTAGTATGTCAAAAGTTCCCGGATGTCATACTAAATTCGCCAAAATACAAAGTATACAAGCAGTGGACACTATTTTCTTGCTTTTAGGGCCCATAATGCAATTCTTCAGAAAATGGTCGTGGCTTCACAACGTTTTCAGATATTTAAAATCAAAAGAAAATGTCTGAGAATATGCAGCCGAAGTCCGACGAGAGCGGACCCAATTTCATTGCTTCAACTGTTGAGCGATGTAATAAAGTCATGACTTTTCAAATAAGTTACGTTGGCTGACAATTTGTTAGCTACTGCTATCCTTACAAACAGCAGTATGAACCGGTATGTTAGCTAAGCTACCTAATGTTCGTTGCCTACTAATACATCGAACTTGCCAGTATATTAACTATATGTCATTCTTAGCTTAGCTAAGTGGCACAGTCGTTGAGCGTTCTCAATGGTCATTGTTAATTCGCTCTGGCTATCTACTCCGATTTCTGTGTACTCTCGTCTGAGTGTGCCAGAGTGCAGAATAACTGATGAATTTATGAACGCTCAACACCTGTTGAATATGGCCAATGTCAGTAAACGTTGGCAAAAAAAGCATAATTAAATTGTTTCCAGCAGCGCAGTTACAGTCACCAACGTTCTGGATAACATGAAAACAGCCTAACCAGCTCTGCTAGGGGTGAGTAAAATGGTCAGAGTGGGGTGTTCTTTCATTTGTGTCTGGAAGTAGCTAGCAAGCTTTCCAACGTTAGCTTGGGTGCTTGACTGCCGTTGTGAGGTCAGCATGCTCTGATCAACCCTACTCCACGGCCAAAGCGTCCATTGACGTGCGCTCCGAGAGCAATACGCTCTTAATTTACGAACGGACAGTCTGACAACCGCTCTGAATTTACGAACTCCCAGAGCGCACTCCAGATTGAATTTACGAACACACCGAAGTCGTAAAATGTCTAGCTAGTAATTTGTTATGCTAACAAGCTAGCAAGAGGTTGCATAGCAACAGCATCCACTTCCGGTAGACAGGCGACGCGCTAGTACTCTCAACTGAAAGGATACCTTTTGTTTACATTATACTAAAATGAACTAATAGTATGTAGTATATACTCATTAAGTATGTAATATACAGTATGTTAGTATGGGTATTTGAACACCGCTCTGGTTCATTGCCAACTGTTTTAAAATGGCAGCATCAGCCGTCTCAACTTGTTCTAACAGCTACACTACTGTGATAAGAAATTGAGCTTCTTCTCAAGTGATTTAAGACCTGCAATGTTTTTTTGAAACAGGCTAGGCCTAGATGTTTGCATATTGCCCTCTGAGCCAGAACAGACTGAGATAGAGAGATCTTTTATTTTTCCTCACTAATAAGGGTCTTGTGTTTTGAGCCTCTCTTCAGTTACCATGCTGTTTCTTGTAAGCTTTGCTCTCCATCCAAATCACATTTTATTTGTCACATACACATATTTAGCTAATGTTATTGCAGGTGTAGAGAAATGCTTGTGTTGCTAGCTCCAACAGTGCTGTAGTATCTAGCAATTCACAACAATACACACAAATCCATTCCACCGTATTGTGATATCTTCTCAGCTACCCATGCAGCATGTCAGCTAGCCTAGCATTACCCGAAACATTTAATTTTATAGCGTGCGAGAGCCCAGGCCCAGAAAGGCTGAGTTACCTGGTCCTCTTGTCTTAACATGCCGTTGAACCCCTTTACCTCCCAACTGCAGCAACAGCTCCCACCTGCAGCAACCGGATCCATGTATTTTTCAAGTGTGGCGTGCTTCCATGTTATTACTAAATGTAGAGCAACAGCTAACTCTGACCGCGCCGCGCGGCAGCTAACTCTGACCGCGCCGCGCGGCAGCTAACTCTGACCGCGCCGCGCGGCAGCTAACTCTGACCGCGCCACAGTTCAGTTCAGAGAACGGAGTGTTGCTTTGATGTCGTTTAACTGCCATGGAATGTAAGTTTGTCAGAAAATAATTCTACATTAAGTTTTTTTTCCTTCCCACCCAACTTGGTGAAACACAAAATAATAAAGTTGTTTACAGGAAGTAACATACTGTACCTACAACAACATGAACTACAGCATCATAAGGGCCAAGCACTTGAACTTGAGTTGTTTTTTTACATCCTATACCTGTATCGCCCCGGTCTGAAACTCAAGGATAGTTCTCAAATTCTGAAAGAAAAGCTTCTTTTTTTTTTTTGGTATACAATTGTAACACAAAGAAACCAAATAAATGACAAAAGTGTGGTCTTTCCAACATGATTGTGACACTGACCGCATCGTCTCGCACTTGTTTTTCAGTACTGAATGTGTGGAGAAGAAAGAAAGCCCAGACGTGTTTTTCTGCTGCTGTGAAGGAAACATGTGTAATGACAAGTTTGTCTACACCCCCGACAACACACAAGCTGTTCAGAGTAAGTTCTGGGTTTGTCTGTGCGTGCACGTGTGCATGTGTCTGTGTGTGTGTGTGTGTGTGTAACACCATATGAACTGAAGAATCTGTTATGCTGAAATCCGAAATGCGACTTTTTGTCTCATTATTAACGACACAATAAATAACCCAATCCGTAAATTTTCTCCCATTACGTAACGCTGAACGTTCTGCTGTGGTGTGGTTTTATGTTGGTATGCCCAGGTCTAGGAAGTGTGTGCCATTGCGTGTCGGACCGTGTCCTGTGTGGCTGCTTGTGTGTCATTCCTCAGGGATCGCTGTGTTTTTCAGATTAAAGGGGCTGGTCTATCCTCATTATCCCTGTTGAGCTAACGGGCCTCACTGCTAAACATCCTCTCAGCAGGAGGAGGAATGCAGTGACTCAGTCAGAGGAGGTTTAGCTAGCTGGGCAGGGGCACACTGACATCAGCTTCCTTAATGTACCTTGGTTCTGGAATTTCTTGGTCCTGGCTACATTCTTCTCGAAATTGTTGTAAAATTTCTTTTTTTTAAAGAACGTCTGTTTTAATATTTTTTTAATACCTCCTCAGTAAAGTATAATGAAAAGAAACATCTAATCAGTGTTCAAAAATGTCTTAATGTTGTGGTTGGGAAACTCCTATTGTTGCTTAACAATGAACAGAAATGCCCTTTTCAGAATAGTCTTGTTAATTCATGGGGAAAATCAGTGTGTTCTTTGCAGTGGAGGTCAGATAAAGGTTACCAAATAGGATGTATTGAAGCGTTGGTGTGGGGGAAGGGCCTTGTTCCCTCCGCTTATGCAACTGAACGTGGACATGAATTTGCAGCAGCGACGAACTAGATGTGGAATGCCCTGGATATTTGGAACAAAAGGCTAGGTCGGAGCCTGACTATGGAATCGAGCGACAGAGGCAGCATACACAGTCACATAGTCACACACAGTCACAGCTGCTTTAAAAAAAAAATAAAACTTGCAATAGGGCCTATTTTGGAGAGCGACCATGTAGAAGTGTAGGGTCCTATAAATTCATTTTTCTCTGTTTAGGTTTTCCAGTTTTCCATTTCTTTCTGTTTTTTTTGCTCTTAAAGCCACACTGTTTAAATAGAATGTCCAATTTTGTTGTTTTTCTAAGTCAACAACAATCCTTAAACCACATCCGGAGACCACTTTTCAGGTTTGGGAAAAATGTAATACTTTTAGATTTTTGGGTGCAGTTACCCTTTGATTCAACTGTGCACCAGCCAGAGACCGTTGTTTGGATAGCAATGTATCTGTAGCACTCATGTGATTGCAGAGTTTGCTTAAGAAATAGCCACTGGATTGATGAAAATAATCATGATATCATTCTGCCAGGTAGGCATAGGCTACTTTGTAGTTAGGTTTTTGGGAAACTGTACACATACACACAGAACTGTGTTACAGTCTTCAGTACATTTAGTTCCATACATTTAGTTCCATACATTTAGTTCCATACATTTAGTTCCATACATTTAGTTCCATACATTTAGTTCCATACATTTAGTTCCATACATTTAGTTCCATACATTTAGTTCCATACATTTAGTTCCATACATTTAGTTCCATACATTTAGTTCCATACATTTAGTTCCATACATTTTGGAGTATTGTTGAATTCCGTTTTAATATCTGGATTCCGTGATTCCGGCCGTGTTCTCCGTAAACCAGATTTTACAGGGCTCTTGGAGTGGATAAAGAGCGGGAGAGAGCGTCACCTGCTGACCAGAGCGATTCCATGCCTGTGTGGCGTGTGCCGTGTGGTGATCCTGCCAGGGGGTGGGGGGAGGAGGCGGCAGGGTGGAGAGGATGGGGGTTTGGGCCTGCTATGTTTTTCATTTCAAAGAGGCTAATCCGGGTTGTTATCCCGCTTGCAGATAAAATGGAGCACTGGGCAGGGGGAGGGGAGCGACGGGTAGAGGGTAGGAGGGGCAGGGGGAGGGGAGCGACGGGTAGAGGGTAGGAGGAGCACTGGGCAGGGGGAGGGGAGCGACGGGTAGAGGGTAGGAGGAGCACTGGGCAGGGGGAGGGGAGCGACGGGTAGAGGGTAGGAGGAGGGGCACTGGGCAGGGGGAGGGGAGCGACGGGTAGAGGGTAGGAGGAGGGGCACTGCACGGGGGGTTGTGGCAGGCAGGCAGCATCATGAACAGTGCCCCTCTTTTGCTACCTAATGCCAGTTCAGCGGAGGTCACCCACATAGAAAAGCAATGGCACGCCGTCTCTCTCTCACACACACACACACACACACACACACACTGGATGTCACGCTGGCAGGCGAAGGAAGGGAAATCCACCTCAGAGGTGACACGAGTGGATGTTGTGATTATGTGGTGGGGCTTCTGCTTTGGCGGCGAGGCGCGATCCAGTCTTATCTCTCTCTCTCATGAAGCTCTGTAATGGGCCTGTGCCAGGATGGGAGCCGGTCGAACCAAACATGCTTTAGCTAGATAGCTAGAAATGCATTCAATAAAAAATGACATCAGCCAGCTAAAGTTGAGCCCATATAATCTCTATATTATGAACACGGAGACTGCAACACATAAGTCATTATTTTTCACATTCTTGGCAAAGTTATTGTGGCGTCATTTTTACAAAACCCTTTCAGTGCTCCTTTCTTTTGAGTACATCCTATAATAGTCCTTTTGTCCTGGTATAATCTAGATTGATTGATTTAATTATCTTTCTCTCTCCCTCTCTTCTCTCTCTTTCCCTCCATAGCAACATCGAACCCGGTTACCCAGAAGCCTCCTGTCTTCACCACTCTGATGTACTCACTGGTGCCCATCATAGGCATCACTGCCATCATCCTCTTCTCGTTCTGGATGTACCGCCATCACAAGCTGGCATACCCGCTAGTCCTGGTGCCCACACAGGTATGACAACACACAGCACTAATGGACAAAACCCCCTTTAGTTACAATAACAGTTGTAGCTAGCTAGGCAATAACTGTAATAGGCTAACTGCTGTATATGAATGAGTGTTGTTCTCATTTTAATTTCACTTGTAGCTAGCTAGGCAATAACTGTAATAGGCTAACTGCTGTATATGAATGAGTGTTGTTCTCATTTTAATTTCACTTGTAGCTAGCATTTGATCTGTATTGGTTGGATGATGCAAGCAAGGTATTTTTTATTTTTATTTCACCTTTATTTAACCAGGTAGGCAAGTTGAGAACAAGTTCTCATTTACAACTGCGACCTGGCCAAGATAAAGCAAAGCAGTTCGACACATACAACAACACAGAGTTACACATGGAATAAACAAACGTACAATCAATAATACAGTAGAAACATCTATATACAGCATGTGCAAATGAGGTAGGATACCAGAGGTAAGGCAATAAATAGGCCATGGTGGCAAAGTAATTACAAATAGCAATTAAACACTGGGATGGTAGGGTGTGCAGAAGATGAATGTGCAAGTAGAGATACTGGGGTGCAAATGAGCAAGATGAATACAGAATTGGAGATGAGGTAGTTGGATTGGGCTATTTACAGATGGGCTATGTACAGGTGCAGTGATCTGTGAGCTGCTCTGACAGCTGGTGCTTAAAGCTAGTGAGGGAGGTAAGAGATATATAGCTTCAGATATTTTTGCAGTTCATTCCAGTCATTGGCAGCAGAGAACTGGAAGGAGAGGCGGCTAAAGGAAGAATTAGCTTTGGGGGTGACCAGTGAGATATACACTAAATATACTATATTCAGTGTCCACAGATATTGCTAGTCTGTGTACCATTCTCTTTAGCTAACATGCTACTCCTTATCATTCCCAAAGAGACTGGCCTTTTGGCAATCTCAAAGTTCAATAAGTCGTTATCAATAAAACGTCACAGTAAGGTGCAGAGTGTTCGATTCCCAGCTCCGCTAAAACCATTGACAACTGCGTGCCGTTTTCAAGGGATTGTTAAATAGATTTGAACTATTTGGTTGTAATATCATCACCACTCGAAGAGCATAGACAGAACTACACATTTCAGATTATTTTTTTATTATGCAAAACAATTGCGCACATTTAGCTCTATCGGAGTTATACAGCGTGTGACTGCATGCTTTTCATGATCAGATAACATCAATTGATATGTGAGGGTAGCCTCAAGATATCTCCCAAAATTGGCCACCGTTAACTGGATATTTGAGTTATATAAAATAAAAGTGAACTATACCTGACACATAGGAGTGGTTTAGGTTATTTTCCATCCTTTGTGGGCTCTGCCCGTCTAGCAGTAGAAGGGTGCATTTGCCAATGTAGTGTTAGCTAATTATGTTTACTTTGTAAGCTACTGTACTGGGAGAAACTGTGTACAGTTGGCTAAACATATAGCATAGTGGTAAGTAGACCGAATGTACCTTTCTCCATTCAATGTAGGCCTACCTAGCGAAGTTACCGAACATCCCCTTTTCAACTGTTTTTAAGTGTTTAATCACAATTGCTGCTGACAGACATGATTGATGGATCACGTCAATTTGGCTAGTTAACTTTTGCTGAAGTAGCTAGCAAGTTTACCAGATAATGTAGTTTCCGTGGTAACCAAACAAACTGACTTGCGTCATTACCGTGCTGATATTCTGTGCATATTATAGGGAAAGAATGCATGCTCTAAAATGCCCTTTAAGACCATCAGAAAAAAATATTCAACAATGCCATGGTATAATGAGAGTTATAAACTGGGTGGTTCGAGTCCTGAATGCTGATTGGCTGACAGCTATGTTATATCAGACCGTATACCACGGGTATGACAAAACATGTATTTTTACTGCTCTACTTATGTTGGTGACCAGTTCATAATAGCAATAAGGCACCTTGGGGGGTTGCGTCGTGCTTTGCTTTGTGACTAAGAATAGCCCTTAGCTGTGGTATATTGGCCATATACCACACCCCCCCCTGTGCCTTATTTCTTAAATATTGTTAGGCTGGTATTTACTGATCATGAAAAGCATACAGTTACTTGCTGTATAACTATGATGGAGCTAAATGTCTGCAATTGTTTTGCATAGAATAATCAGACGTGTGGTTCTATGCTCTTCAAGTGCAGCCAAATCGAACGTATTGTGACGTTTTATAGGTCGTTACCAATAGAAAGTCACAATAAGGTGCAGAGCGTTCGATTTGGCTGCCGGGGTGGCAAGGAAATTCTAAAATTTGAATTTTATAACAAATTCAAAAACAAACATTTAGCTGTTCGCTAGGCAAGTTGTATTTTGAAGCTTAAAACTAAGATGTTTTGTTTTTGGAATTGCGGGATGTTTCGTTTTAGAATTTAGATGTGAGCTAGTAACTTTTGACAACTTTTGACAGACTGTTTCTTCTGGACAAACAAATTGCAATTGCTTAGCAACCAGATACCAACATGTTCTGTGGAGAAAATAAGTTCCAATATTTGCATAATTGTTGTGATTGGAGGATAGCTGTGAGGGTGATCGAATCAGGATCAAATTTGAAGATGGCAGAAAGGCCTGTCTCTTTGGCACATGACATGGACTCACCTCAGTGGATGGAGTATAGGGAGTGTATAATGTAAAGAGACTAGTACCGAGGCTACAGATATGCCGCTGTAGACACAACACCTCTTTGTTTTTACTGTGGCCCGCTTCGTTCATAAACTTTTCCTCCATCACGGCATGCTGTGAGAGAAGTACTGCTGTATGAGACAGATCAGTAGCTATGGGTTGTATATGCTTACTGTACTTGAGCTTGTGCTGTTGGTTGGCTGAGAGTTTGAGAACTTTCAAACGTTGCACTACCTGCCACAACACTACCTGCTACAATGCATAGTGCCAACTGTAAAGTTTGGTGGAGGAATAATGGTCTGGGGCTGTTTTTCATGGTTCAGGCCATGCCCCTTTAGTTCCAGTGACGCAAAATCTTAACGCTACAGCATACAATGACATTCTAGACGATTCTGTGCTTCCAACTTTGTGGCAACAGTTTGGGGAAGGCCTTTTCCTGTTTCAGCTTGAGAATGCCCCCGTGCACAAAGTGAGGTCTATAGAGAAATGGTTTGTCAAGGATCGGTGTGGAAGAACTTGACTGGCCCTCACAGAACCCTGACCTCAACTCCATCGAACACCTTTGGGATGAATTGGAGTGCCGACTGCGAGCCAGGCCTAATGCTCTTGTAGCTGAAGTCACGGTTTTGTCTCACCAGGGGTGATGGTCGGATGCACGTTTATCTTCGAAGGAATGAGCGTTACACCGAGGCCTTTACTCGGGATCGATTTGGTGGTGGAAGGTCCGTCATGGTCTGGGGCGGTGTGTCACAGCATCATCGGACTGAGCTTGTTGTCATTGCAGGCAATCTCAATGCTGTGTGTTACAGGGAAGACATTCTCCTCCCTCATGTGGTACCCTTCCTGCAGGCTCATCCTGGCATGACCCTCCAGCATGACAATGCCACCAGCCATACTGCTCGTTGTGTGCGTGATTTCCTGCAAGACAGGAATGTCAGTGTTCTGCCATGGCCAGCGAAGAGCCCAAATCTCAATCCCATTGAGCACGTCTGGGACCTGTTGGATCGGAGGGTGAGGGCTAGAGTCATTCCCCCGAGACTTGTCTGGGAACTTGCAGGTGCCTTGGTGGAAGAGTGGAGTAACATCTCACAGCAAAAACTGGCAATTCTGGTGCAGCCCATGAGGAAGAGATGCACTGCAGTACTTAATGCAGCTGATGGCCACACCAGATACTGACTGTTACTTTTGATTTTGACCCCCCTTTGTTCGGGGACACATTATTCAATTTCAGTTAGTCACATGTCTGTGGAACTTGTTCAGTTTATGTCTCAACTGTTGAATCTTATGTTCATACAAATATTTACACGTGTTAGGTTTGCGAAAATAAACGCAGTTGACCGTGAGATAACGTTTCTTTTTTTTGCTGAGTTTATAACAACATAACATTATCGTCCCTCTTTACAGCCTTTAGTTTTGGTTGACAGGCATGAATGTACGGACACGGTTGGCAGATGGTCCGGTTGACATCAAGCCAGCGTATCATGTTGGACATAGTCTGAGCTGGGAAGTAGATGTGAGGAGCCATGCTGTTCTTTAACATCTTCATTGACTATTTCTACATAGGCAGGCAGGCATCCCTTCTGATGTTCCTGAGGTTGTGCCACAGCTGCAGCAGCAACAGTCTCAAGTTAAAGGGATCCACCTTCCAGAAATAAAAATCATGAAACTCCTGTCAATTAGGTGAAAGCCTGCAGTACCAGTCAAAAGTTTGGGCACACCTACTCATTTAAGGGTTTTTCTTTATTTTTACTATTTTCTACATTGTAGAATAATAGTGAAGACATCAGAACTATGAAATAGCACATATGGAATCATGTAGTAACCAAAAAAGTTTTAAACAAATCAAAATATATTTTAGATTCTTCAAAGTAGCCACCTTTTGCCTTTATTTTATTTTTATTTATTTTTTACCCCCCTTTTCTCCCGAATTTCATGGTATCCAATTGTTGTAGTAGCTACTATCTTGTCTCATCGCTACAACTCCCGTACGGGCTCGGGAGAGACGAAGGTTGAAAGTCATGCGTCCTCCGATACACAACCCAGCCAGCCGTACTGCTTCTTAACACAGCGCGCATCCAACCCGGAAGCCAGCCGCACCAATGTGTCGGAGGATACACCGCGCACCTGGCAACCTTGGTTAGCGCGCACTGCGCCCGGCCCGCCACAGGAGTCGCTGGTGCGCGATGAGACAAGGACATCCCTACCGACCAAGCCCTCCCTAACCCGGACGACGCTAGGCCATTTGTGCGTCGCCCCACGGACCTCCCGGTCGCGGCCGGTTACGACAGAGCCTGATGGCCCTTAACCACTGCGCCACCCGGGAGGCCACCTTTTGCCTTTGACAGCTTTGCACACTCTTGGCATTCTTTCAAACGGCTTCACCTGGAATGCTTTTCCCATATATTCTGAGCACTTGTTGGCTGCTTTTCCTTCACTCTGCGGTACAACTCATCCCAAACCATCTCAATTGGGTTGAGGTCGGGTGATTGTGGAGGCCAGGTCATCTGATGCAGCACTCCATCCCTGTCCTTCTTGGTCAAATAGCCCTTACACAGCCTGGAGGTGTGTTGGGTCATTGTCCTGTTGAAAAACAAATTGACAGTGAAACTAAGCGCAAACCCAGATGGGATGGCGTATCGCTGCAGAATGCTGTGGTAGCCATGCTGTGGTAGCCATTCTGGTTAAGTGTGCCTTGAATTCTAAAAAAAATCACAGTGTCACCAGCAAAGCAACCCCACACCATCACACCACCACCTCCATGCTTCATGGTGGGAACCACACATGCAGAGATCACCCGTTTACCTACTCTGCGTCTCACAAAGACACGGTGGTTGGAACCAAAAATCTAGAATTTGGACTCATCAGACCAAAGGGCAGATTTCAACCGGTCTAATGTCCATTGCTCGTGTTTCTTGGCCCAAGCAAGTCTCTTCTTCTTATTGGTGTCCTTTAGTAGGGGTTTCTTTGCAGCAATTTGACCATGAAGCCTGATTCACACAGTCTCCTCTGAACAGTTGATGTTGAGATGTGTCTGTTTCTTGAACTCTGTGAAGCATTTATTTGGCCTGCAATTTCTGAGGCTGGTAACTTTAATGAACTTATCCTCTGCATCAGAGGTAATTCTAGGTCTTACTTTCCTGTGGTGGTCCTCATGAGAGCCAGTCTCATCATAGCACTTGATGGTTTTTGCGACTGCACTTGAAGAAAACTTTGTTCCTGATTGACTAACCTTCATGTCTTAAAGTGATGATGGACTGTCGTTTCTCTTTTGCTTATTTGAGCTGTTCTTCCCATAATATTTGTATTTTATTTTATTTAACCTTTATTTAACCAGGTAGGCTAGTTGAGAACAAGTTCTCATTTACAACTGCGACCTGGCCATGATAAAGCATAGCCGTGTGAACAGACAACATAGAGTTACACATGGAGTAAACAATTAACAAGTCAATAACACAGTAGAAAATAAAGGCATGAGGAGGTAGGCGAATAATTACAATTTTGTAGATTAACACTGGAGTGATAAATTATCAGATGGTCATGTACAGGTAGAGATACTGGAGTGCAGAAAAGTAAATAAATATAAACAGTATGGGGATGAGGTAGGTAAATTGGGTGGGCTATTTACCGATAGACTATGTACAGCTGCAGCGATCGGTTAGCTGCTCAGATAGCAGATGTTTGAAGTTGGTGAGGGAGATAAAAGTCTCCAACTTCAGCGATTTTTGCAATTCGTTCCAGTCACAGGCAGCAGAGAACTGGAACGAAAGGCGGCCAAATGAGGTGTTGGCTTTAGGGATGATCAGTGAGATACACCTGCTGGAGCGCGTGCTACGGGTGGGTGTTGCCATCGTGACCAGTGAACTGAGATAAGGCGGAGCTTTACCTAGCATGGACTTGTAGATGACCTGGAGCCAGTGGGCTTGGCAACGAATATGTAGCGAGGGCCAGCCGACTAGAGCATACAGGTCGCAGTGGTGGGTGGTATATGGACTTGGTCTTTCACCAAATAGGGCTATCTTATGTATACCACCGCTACCTTGTCGCAAGACATCTGATTGGCTCAAACAAATTAACTTTTAACAAGGCACACCTGTTAATTTAAATGCATTCCAGGTGACTACCTCATGAAGTTGGTTGAGAGAATGTCTTCACTATTATTCTACAATGTATAAAATAGTACAAATAAAGAAAAACCCCTGAATGAGTAGGTGTATCTAAACTTTTGACTGGTAATGTATGTTCTATCAGTGGGTAAAATCTATATTTTTGGTCCATCTGTTAAGTCAGGAAATCATGTTAAAACGGGTCACAGACGCATGGTTCTTGTTACTGGAGATGGGTGGGGGTGGAAACACACTAACACTTTTAAAACAATTACCTGCTTCCAGATCCCCAAATCAGCTAAGTATGGTCAAACTTGTCTAGAACACATTCATCTGTTTTTATATTGACATGACAAAGTATAGATTTCACTTAGATGTGCCCAATCTAAACTGTGTACCAAATGATTCAACTCAGTTTCTCCTTCAAGTATTATCTCGCAATGTGTCTGTGGGAAATGTGGGAAAGGGCCCGTGTTGCTATAGCAACGTACTCTGCACTCGAGACGAACTGCAAGTTGAACTCGATGAGAGGCTCCTAAATTAATAGTGCCGTTTGTTTAGGTGCTTTTTTACAGCTAGCTAGCTACTTTACATACTGATATTGACTTTGGTGTTATTGTGTGTTGCTACGTTTGCTAGCTAGCCAGCTAGTCAGCCAGCACAGAGAAAGAGCTTTGTATTGTGGGTTTTGTAGTCGATTTGAGCTGCAACACATTTCCACATGTTGTTACCAACCTTGTTATAACGACAAAATGAAATAGTTGTTCACCCAAAATATTGTTTGTGTTATTTAACACTGTTTACCACTGTTAATCATAGAAGTGAGTGGTTTGGTGTGGATTATCTATAAGTTTAGAGGTCACGCCGACCCCTTTTTGAGGCTCCTGAACCAAAGGGCACTCGACCTCTCTTCACAATGAGACCCACTTCTCTGACATAAGAGCATCAGTGCTGATTTTAGAACCAATGTCCACTCCTGCATTAGTGTTATAATAGTTAGAAGACCGATCGACATGCGGTACATGAACCTGTCTCAGAATCGGTGTAACGGGTTATGTTAGAGGCTGATAGAAGGACGGCTGGTTAGGCCTAGCTAGGATGAGTGGTCCTTTCTCAGTATGGGCGTCCTAAGCAAGTACAGTGCCTGATAATCATGAGAGGCGGATTGAAGAGGGCAATTAAGTGTGCGCGTGTGTGTGGTTCTCGCCCACTTGTCATCGCCCGCACCACAAAACACTGAGCACAGGAAAGTGTTTGCTCGTTCGGAGAGGAGAGGGGGAGGGTCGATAAATAATGCACGCTCTCTCTGCTCCCTCGCTTTCTCCCTCTGCTCCCTCGCTTTCTCCCTCTGCTCCCTCGCTTTCTCCCTCTGCTCCTTCGCTTTCTCCCTCTGCTCCTTCGCTTTCTCCCTCTGCTCCCTCGCTTTCTCTCTCTGCTCCCTCGCTTTCTCCTTTTGCTCCCTTGCTTTCTCTCTCTGCTCCCTCGCTTTCTCTCTCTGCTCCCTCACTTTCTCCCTCTGCTCCCTCGCTTTCTCTCTCTGCTCACTCGCTTTCTCCTTCTGCTCCCTCGCTTTCTCCCTCTGCTCCCTCGCTTTCTCCCTCGGCTCCCTCGCTTTCTCCCTCTGCTCCCTCGCTTTCTCCCTCTGCTCCCTCGCTTTCTCTCTCTGCTCCCTCGCTTTCTCTCTCTGCTCTCTCGCTTTCTCTCTCTGCTCCCTCGCTTTCTCCCTCTGCTCCCTCGCTTTCTCCCTCTGCTCCCTCGCTTTCTCCCTCTGCTCCTCCACCTTCCCTTATGGCTATAAAAAGGCTTTCTGCACGCAGGTCAATGAGACATGCCTGAGTTTGATCAATAACAAGCCATATTTTCATTAACACTAGAACCACTGGGCCTCTAAGGAACCCCCTTCAAGCTGATTAGTAGTCATTCTGGCTGCGACATTCTAACAGTGGAATGAATACTTTTCATATATACTATCGCAAAAATAATCATTTGGTTGCGTTTATGAAGGTCTTGGGTAATTTTAGAATAGTTTTTTATTTTTTATTATATTACAATATCATTTCCATTCGTTCATGTTAGAAGGCTATATTTAAATACAAAAACGCATAAAAAAACACAAACTCGAGAGTTCAAAACATTTTATTTGTGGAATACCTTTTGTTACAACCATGAGACAGAAAGCATATGTGTTAGAGTACGGTAAAAGCTATAAAATAAAGTCTTTACAATTGTTTTTATTTTTTAAATACCCCCAACCACCAAGACGCATGGTCAAGATGCACAGTGAAATTATGAAAACATCAGCAGCTGAAAAATCATTATAAGCACCAAGTGGCCTTGATAAATAGTGAAATTCGGCACAAAAGCAATAATGGCATTATAATGAATATGTCGATAGCATAGCTGTCAAAAATAGTCAATTATTTTCAGCTCGTGATTGTTTATTGCGTCTTCACTCAATGGCATCAGTTGGATTTCATTTAGCTGTTATTCCTTGTCCTAACAGTTGACTTAGCTGTTATCCCTTGTCCTAACAGTTGACTTAGCTGTTATCCCTTGTCCTAACAGTTGACTTAGCTGTTATCCCTTGTCCTAACAGTTGACTTAGCTGTTATCCCTTGTTCTAACAGTTGACTTAGCTGTTATCCCTTATCCTAACAGTTGACTTAGCTGTTATTCCTTGTCCTAACAGTTGACTTAGCTGTTATCCCTTGTCCTAACAGTTGACTTAGCTGTTATTCCTTGTCCTAACAGTTGACTTAGCTGTTATCCCTTGTCCTGACAGTTGACTTAGCTGTTATCCCTTGTCCTAACAGTTGACTTAGCTGTTATTCCTTGTCCTAACAGTTGACTTAGCTGTTATCCCTTGTCCTAACAGTTGACTTAGCTGTTATCCCTTGTCCTAACAGTTGACTTAGCTGTTATCCCTTGTCCTAACAGTTGACTTAGCTGTTATCCCTTGTCCTAACAGTTGACTTAGCTGTTATCCCTTGTCCTAACAGTTGACTTAGCTGTTATCCCTTGTCCTAACAGTTGACTTAGCTGTTATCCCTTGTCCTGACAGTTGACACAGTTTTCATACCTTTCACTTGCTTGACACACTTTTGACATAACTTTGTTTGGTTGTAGTGTGTAATAGTCTCCAGTCCTCCCGTCATCTTGTCATTCTTCAGCACCGTTGTGGACTACAACGTCTGTGCAGATCCTTTATTTTGCACAGAGGGAGAAGCTCCCGATTCACTTTGTTCGTGGTGCCAGACAGATTTGTTTTCTTTGCAAGCAACTTATTCGCTAATGATGATGAAGTGAAGAAATTGTCCACTGTGTCATTTGTCCCATTTGCCAATGTCAGGTTCCACAAGCCTCATCACCACATTCCCAACATTTGCTCACCTGCTGCCGATGTGGGAATTTTCCCAGATTTTAAAAGCCATTCAGCATGTGGTAATTACAGTTGAAGTCGGAAGTTAACATACACTTAGGTTGAAGTCATTAAAACTTGTTTTTCAACCACTCCACAAATTTCTTGTTAACAAACTATAGTTTTAGCAAGTCGGTTAGGACATCTACTTTGTGCATGACACAAGTAATTTTTCCAACAATTGTTTACAGACAGATTATTGTACTTATAACTCACTGTATCACAATTCCAGTGGGTCAGAAGTTTACATACACTAAGTTGACTGTGCCTTTAAACAGCTTGGAAAATTACAGAAAATGATGTCATGGCTTTAGAAGCTTCTGATAGGCTAATTGACATAATTTGAGTCAATTGGAGGTGTACCTGTGGATGTATTTCAAGGCCTACCTTCAAACTCAGTGCCTATTTGCTTGACATCATGGGGAAATCGAAAATCAGCCAAGACCTCAGAAAAATAATTGTAGACTTCCTCAAGTCTGGTTCAATTTCCGAACGCCTAAGGTACCATGTTCATCTGTACAAACAATAGTACGCAAGTATAAACACCATTGGACCACGCAGCCGTCATATCGCTCAGGAAGGAGACGTGTACTGTCTCCTAGAGATTAATGTACTTTGGTGTGAAAAGTGCAAATCAATCCCAGAACAACAGCAAAGGACCTTGTGAAGATACTGAAGGAAACAGGTACAAAATTATCTATATCCACAGTAAAACAAGTCCTATATCGACCTAACCTGAAAGGCCGCTCAGCAAGGAAGAAGCCACTGCTCCAAAACCGCCATTAAAAAAAGCCAGACTACAGTTTGCAACTGCACATGGGTCGTACTTTTTGGAGAAATATCCTCTGGTCTGATGAAACAAAAATAGAACTGTTTGGCCATAATGACCATTGTTATGTTTGGAGGAAAAAGGGGATGCTTGCAAGCCGAAGAACACCATCCCAACCTTGAAGCACGAGGGTGGCAGCATCATGGTGTGGGGGTGCTTTGCTGCAGGAGGGACTGGTGCACTTCATAAAATAGATGGCATCATGAGGGAGGAAAATTATGTGGATATGTTGAAGCAACATCTCAAGACATCAGTCAGGAAGTTAAAGCTTGGTCTCAAATGGGTCTTCCAAATGGACAATGACCCCAAGCAAAGTCAAGGTATTAAAGTGGCCATCACAAAGCCCTGACCTCAATCCTATAGAAAATTTGTGGGCAGAATTGAAAAAGCGTGTGCGAGCAAGGAGGCCTACAATCCTGACTCAGTTACACCAGCTCTGTCAGGAGGAATGGGCCCAAATTCACCCAACTTATTGTGGAAAGCTTGTGGAAGGCTACCTGAAACATTTGACCCAAGATAAACTATTTAAAGGCAATGCTACCAAATACTAATTGAGTGTATGTAAACTTCTGACCCACTGGGAATGTGATGAAAGAAATCAAATCTGAAATAAATCATTCTCTCTACTATTATTCTGACATTTCACATTCTTAAAATAAAGTGGTGATCCTAACTGACCTACAACTGGGAATTTTACTAGGATTAAAGGTCAAGAATTGTGAAAAACTGAGTTTAAATGTATTTGGCCTGAAGCAGGCCCTACTGTCTGAAGCAGGAGAGGAGCAGGCCCTACTGTCTGGAGAAGGAGAGGAGCAGGCCCTACTGTGTGAAGCAGGAGAGGAGCAGGCCCTACTGTGTGAAGCAGGAGAGGAGCAGGCCCTACTGTGTGAAGCAGGAGAGGAGCAGGCCCTACTGTGTGAAGCAGGAGAGGAGCAGGCCCTACTGTCTGGAGAAGGAGCGGAGCAGGCCCTACTGTCTGAAGAAGGAGAGGAGCAGGCCCTACTGTCTGGAGAAGGAGCGGAGCAGGCCCTACTGTCTGAAGAAGGAGAGGAGCAGGCCCTACTGTCTGGAGAAGGAGTGGAGCAGGCCCTACTGTCTGGAGAAGGAGCGGAGCAGGCCCTACTGTCTGGAGAAGGAACGGAGCAGGCCCAACTGAAGGCAGAAGGAGAGGAGCAGGCCCTACTGTAGGCAGAAGGAGAGGAGCAGGCCCTACTGTAGGCAGAAGGAGAGGAGCAGGCCCTACTGTAGGCAGAAGGAGAGGAGCAGGCCCTACTGTAGGCAGAAGGAGAGGAGCAGGCCCTACTGTAGGCAGAAGGAACGGAGCAGGCCCTACTGTAGGCAGAAGGAGAGGAGCAGGCCCTACTGTAGGCAGAAGGAACGGAGCAGGCCCTACTGTAGGCAGAAGAGGGGAGCAGGCTCTGTCGGGAAAATGAGCGGATCGTGACCTACTGTCGAGAGGTGGAGAGGCAACAGGGGAAACTATTTAAATGACATGCCCTCCTAAAACTAGTTATAACTCCAGTTATGTTTGATATTAAGATTCGGACAACGACAGTGTGTTATATAGACGTTTTTAAGAAAAGTCAATGATGGAGGGGGGCATGACTTAAAAAATGGCAGAGAAATAAAATAATGAGCAGTGAAAATGACTGCTGTAGTGGTTGTAGTGTTAATGCTGCCTCGCCACCCCCATGTTGCAGCAGTGTCTTCTTTGTCTGCTGTAATCCACTGGACCATCTACAGCAGGGCTAGCTAACTAGATTCAGCCGCGGAACGATTGTTGTCGGAGCGGATGGTCGGGGGGCCAGAACATAATTATAATCATTTGTACACTGCAAATTGACCACAACTAAGCTCAAAAAGAGATTGTATTTGAAAATGACAATCATTTCATACCTTGATTATAATTTTTGTTATTCGTGGGAATATTTGGGGAACAGATTTCCTAAATGAATCACATTTTTTGATGAATTCCAGGTGATTTGGTCTTTTTACCAAAACCGACTTTGGTAAAACAAAGTCGTCAAACAGCCAATCAAAATCACTTGTGTGCCGCCCTTTTCTGACCAGGGCTGGGAATTGCCAGGGACCTCACGATACGATGTTATCACCATACTTAGGTGCCGATTTTAGATATGTATTGTGATTATCAGCGTTCTATATCTATTGCGGTTCGATACTGTGATTTTATTGCGGTTCGATGTCCCGAACATATTGCTCACCATATGTCTGCTGCAGAGGGACAAGAAATAGCCATGAGAAAACACACATTTTGATCAGTCATGGAAATAAAAGTTCTGAAAACTAATTTGTTCCCTATTTAAAAAGATGGAGAACAAGCTGTGAAGGAAAAATCCTGGAGTTGTGGTCCAGGTACAGGCAGCTAGCGCAAAACTTATATCACGATACGATATATAGTCAAAAATAATATGGGAGGGAAGGGAAAGAGAGAGAGAGGGAGGGAGGGAAAGAGAGAGAGAGAGGGAGGGAGGCAGGGGGCAGGTGAGAGAGGGTGGGAAATAGAGAGAATAAGGGAGGTAGGGACAGGGGGAGAGGGAGAGAGAGATGGGAGAGACAGAGAGACAAAGGGCACACAGCCTTTGAACCATCCTTAATGTCTCTCCTCACTGCCTACAGGTCATACAGCTTCACTACTACAGCTCTTCCTTTCCCTCCATTACCAACGGCTCACTGAAATGACAGGCAGACAAATCAACACAAAGTGCACCTGTCTTGGCGTACTCTGCTTACTGTCACCTGGGTCCTAAGTCCAGGGTCAGCTTTATTTCACAGGCACAGGTGTTACCGCTGCCTGGGATTTCATGTTATACTCTTGTTTCTACTACATTCTGGACTCTGACATTCTCATGGGCTTGCTTTCTTCTGCAGGCTCTGGCTTTCGCACACGTCTGTACTCGCACACGTCTGTACTCGCATGTGTGCGAGTACAGACGTGTGCATCACTAGCATTTAGCTGCGTGTGTGTGTATGCGTGCGTGTGTGTGTGCGTGTGTGTGTATGCGTGCGTGTAAAGAAACCGTCTGTACTTGCTTGACGGTGTGTCAGGGGAGGGACCAGAAGCGTAATCACACTCTGTAACAGACATTGCTAAATTCTGAGGAAATTGTTGGCAGCCGCTGAAATGCTTCCCGTCAGCTTGTCATTATTACAGTGTCCTCAGGCTGAACACACTATAATATACACACAGAGCTGTGCTTGAAAAGCTGGTGTTAGCAGGCGGGCTGCAGCCTCTCTCCTCACACACATACGCTTAACATACTGCCAATGTGACACACACCATTACTAGTTATGATTTGCCCCGGGAGTTTTGTTAGTCACTCCCTTCGCCCTATTGCGTCATCGGTCAGTGGTGTGTGAATGGTGGAAACAGCAATGAATTGGCTGGAGATTTAGTAGGATTGTTTTGTAACAGTGTTTCGAGTCAGTCAGTGCTGGGAGAAAGAGAGAGCATTCTCAGGCAGGGGAGGGCAGGACAGGACAGGGCGGGCAGGACAGGACAGGACAGGACAGGACAGGACAGAGCAGGACAGGACAGAGCAGAGCAGGACAGGACAGAGCAGGACAGGACAGGGCAGGGTAGGACAGGACAGAGCAGGACAGGGCAGAGCGGGACAGGACAGGGCAGAACAGAGCGGGACAGGGCAGAACAGAGCGGGACAGGGCAGAACAGAGCGGGACAGGGCAGAGCAGAGCGGGACAGGGCAGAGCAGAGCAGGGCAGAACAGGACAGCAGGACATGGCAGAGCAGGACATGGCAGAGTAGGGCAGAGCAGAGTAGAGCAGAGCAGAGTAGAGTAGAGTAGAGCAGGGCAGGACAGCAGGGCAGGACAGCAGACCAGGGCAGAGCAGGACATGGCAGAGTAGAGTAGAGTAGAGTAGAGTAGAGTAGAGTAGAGTAGAGTAGAGTAGAGTAGAGTAGAGTAGAGTAGAGTAGAGTAGAGTAGAGTAGGGCAGGACAGCCTAATAGACTGTTAGATGTTGTCGTGACTTGGAAACGTGGCTGCAGGGGAACTCACAGTTAACTGGTTATTCCTTCCAGATGTTGCTTTGTACCAATGGCCCATCCTTGTTGTTGAGGTCTGTTGAAGCCACGCTTGACTCTCAGGACAGACCCATGGTGTCCCTGATCCTAGGTCAGGAGTGGTGTTAAAATATCCTCTGGCCATGGGTCATCAGCTCAGCTGTCATTTGTCTCTCATGCTGGAAATGTTTTCTTTACACCTCTTTCCTTAACTAGCACGCCTTTCATATTATGATAGAGGTAAGAGAAGTCTCTGTCATTCAGCAGTTGGTTACGATCTGTTCACGGTTTCTGCATCTCTTGTGAATATGATTTATCATATCCCTCAAGCTTGAGACTCCCACCACCTCAGATGCACCATTCATGTCTATTTGAGTTTGAAACTGCGCACTGTTATTTTCATATTTTTTTTTAATGTGCACGGATATACGCTAAATCCACTGTCCTGTTTGGGATTCAGCAGCAGGAGTGAAGTGCATGGACCGTTGCCTTATTGGTTGGAATGCAAGAGTCTGAGCATGCTATGATTGCAGCCAAAGAACGTTATGGTGAAATGATCGATTATGGTGTCATATACACTGCTCAAAAAAATAAAGGGAACACTAAAATAACACATCCTAGATCTGAATGAATGAATTTTCTTTACATAGTTGAATGTGCTGACAACAAAATCACACAAATTATCAATGGAAGTCAAATTTATCAACCCATGGAGGTCTGGATTTGGAGTCACTCAAAATTAAAGTGGAAAACCACACTACAGGCTGATCCAACTTTGATGTGATGTCCTTAAAACAAGTCAAAATGAGGCTCAGTAGTGTGTGTGTGTGGCCTCCACGTGCCTGTATGACCTCGCTACAACGCCTGGGCATGCTCCTGATGAGGTGGCGGATGGTCTCCTGAGGGATCTCCTCCCAGACCTGGACTAAAGCATCCGCCAACTCCTGGACAGTCTGTGGTGCAACGTGGCGTTGGTGGATGGAGCGAGACATGATGTCCCAGATGTGCTCAATTGGATTCAGGTCTGGGGAACGGGAGGTCCATAGTATCAATGCCTTCCTCTTGCAAGAACTGCTGACACACTCCAGCCACATGAGGTCTAGCATTGTCTTGCATTGTCTCACAAGGGGTCTGAGGATCTCATCTCGGTACCTAATGGCAGTCAGGCTACCTCTGGCGAGCACATGGAGGGCTGTGCGGCCCCCCAAAGAAATGCCACTCCACACCATGACTGACCCACCGCCAAACCGGTCATGCTGGAGGATGTTGCAGGCAGCAGAACGTTCTCCACGGCGTCTCCAGACTCTGTCACGTCTGTCACGTGCTCAGTGTGAACCTGCTTTCATCTGTGAAGAGCACAGGGCGCCAGTGGCGAATTTGCCAATCTTGGTGTTCTCTGGCAAATGCCAAACGTCCTGCACGGTGTTGGGCTGTAAGCACAACCCCCACCTGTGGACGTCGGGCCCTCATACCACCCTCATGGAGTCTGTTTCTGACCGTTTGAGCAGACACATGCACATTTGTGGCCTGCTGGAGGTCATTTTGCAGTGCTCCTCCTTGCACAAAGGCGGAGGTAGCGGTCCTGCTGCTGGGTTGTTGCCCTCCTACGGCCTCCTCCACGTCTCCTGATGTACTGGCCTGTCTCCTGGTAGCGCCTCCATGCTCTGGACACTACGCTGACAGACACAGCAAACCTTCTTGCCACAGCTCGCATTGATGTGCCATCCTGGATGAGCTGCACTACCTGAGCCACTTGTGTGGGTTGTAGACTCCTTCTCATGCTACCACTAGAGTGAAGGCACCGCCAGCATTCAAAAGTGACCAAAACATCAGCCAGGAAGCATAGGAACTGAGAAGTGGTCTGTGGTCACCACCTGCAGAACCACTCCTTTATTGAGGGTGTCTTGCTAATTGCCTATAATTTCCACCTGTTGTCTATTCCATTTGCACAACAGCATGTGAAATTTATTGTCAATCAGTGTTGCTTCCTAAGTGGACAGTTTGATTTCACAGAAGTGTGATTGACTTGGAGTTACATTGTGTTGTTTAAGTGTTCCCTTTTTTTTTTTTTTTGAGCAGTGTATCAATATGGGGTGGGAGAATGGTGGCTAACCACACACACACACACACACACACACACACACACACACAGTTATAGGCTACTTAAATATAATAACCATTTTGAACAGAAGCAACCCACCGCCTGCTGTTTGCAGTATAGCTAAGTCAGTACAAGGATAACTGGTCTCAGTAGCTTGCAAACATCAATATTGATTCTCCTGTTGAAGACAAAAGAACGTGTCACACAGATGATAAATGTTAGGCCTCTCAGCCCGGTCCTAGCCTACAGGGACAGCTGGACCATAAAAATGACATTGTTTTCATTTTTACGAGTGCATGTGTTATGATTGATCACTTGAGAGAATGGCAACGTAAACATGACCTTGAACACTGATGACAGCTAGAGGTGCAGGGTGTGGCTGCGGTTAGGTCTGGACTGCAGGCTTTAGGCCCAGGCTATATATCCTGCCCTATATGCTGCCCTCTTTCACTTGGTTTCCCTATTCACTCATTTCCACTCCCTCCTTCCTGTTCCTCATTTGCCCTCATTAATCAGACTATTCTTTCTTCCCTTCCTGTTGTGGCTGTACGCATGCAGGCCATTATGTGTACAACCTATGGGGAAAGATAAACATTCTGTGACATTAAAGAGGCTACTTTCCCTGCTTTTCAACTAAACCATTAGAGGACCAATAGTGGCCCTCATTGAAGCAGGCAAGCAGCCAGGGAACTCAAAACGTAGTGTATTTGAGTTTTAAAAACGCTTCAAAAGTTTATCATTTCTGTTTTTGAAATTTCAGACTTGATTTGTCGTAAAGAAAAACGTATCCTACAAAAATGTCCATGAATTATAATCCACATAATAATTCACATTCCCTGTTGCTGCAGAAATGTTTTCCTGCCGTAGCGAATTGGTTTAAATTAAGAGCCGACATCTGCATGGACCTGTAACAGTATGTAGACACAGAATGCTCATGGTCCGTCAGTACGGCGACCAGAACACCTCTTAATCAGTCTGTCATCATCATCATCCTGCCTTTGTAGTTCTCTTCCTTGATGGTATCCTGTAGTTCTCTTCCTTGATGGTATCCTGTAGTTCTCTTCCTTGATGGTATCGAGGCAAAGGTCTGTTTTTATTACTGTCTGGAGCTATGATGGACATGCTGGACATGATGGGTGTGCCCATAAAACATTATCTATAGTTCGAACAGAGCATATGCCTTTAAACATGGCTCCAGTGCAGATCAGAGCCGTACCTACAGTATACAGTACCAGTCAAAAGTTTGGACACACCTACTCATTGAAGGGTTTTTCTTTATTTTTACTGTTTTCTACATTGTAGAATAATAGTGACGACATCATAAATATGAAATAACACATATGGAATCATGTAGTAACCAAAAAAGTGTTAAACAAATAAAAATATATTTTATATTTGAGATTCTTCAAAGTAGCCACCCTTTGCCTTTATGACAGCTTTGCACACTCTTGGCATTCTCTTAACCCGCTTCACCTGGAATGCTTTTCCAACAGTCTTGAAGGAGTTCCCACATATGCTGAGCACTTGTTGGCTGCTTTTCCTTCACTCTGCGGTCCAACTAACTTTCTCAATTGGTTTGAGGTCGGGTGATTGTGGAGGCCAGGTCATCTGATGCAGCACTCCAGCACTCTCCTAACTTGGTCAAATAGCCCTTACACAGCCTGAAGGTGTGTTGGGTCATTGTCCAGTTGAAAACAAATGATAGTCCCACGAAGTGAAAACCAGATGGGATGGCGTATCACTGCAGAATACTGTGGTAGCCATGCTGGTTAAGTTTGCCTTGAATTCTAAATAAATCATAGACAGTGTCACCAGCAAAGCACCATCACACCACTTCCATGCTTCACGGTGGGAACCACACATGCAGAGATAATCTGTTCACCTACTCTACGTCTCACAAAGACACGGTGTTTGGAATCAAAATCTCAAATTTGGCCTCATCAGACCAAAGGACAGATTTCCACCAGTCTAATGTCCATTGTTCGTGTTTCTTGGTCCAAGCAAGTCTCTTCTTCTTATTGGTGTCCTTTAGTAGGGGTTTCTTTGCAGCAATTCGACCATGAAGGCCTGATTCACACAGTCTCCTCTGAACAGTTGATGTTGAGATGTTGAGATGTGTTACTTGAACTCTGTGAAGCATTTATTTGGCCTGCAATTTCTGAGGCTGGTAACTCTAATGAACTTAGGTAACTCTGGGTCTTCCTTTCCTGTGGCGGTCCTCATAAGAGGCAGTCATCATAGTGCATCATGGTTTTTGCGACTGCTCTTGAAGAAACTTAAAAAGTTCTTGAAATGTTCAGTATTGACGGACCTTCATGTCTTAAAGTAATGGTGGACTGTCATTTCTCTTTGCTTATTTGAACTGTTCTTGCCATAAATGGACTTGGTCTTTTACCAAATAGGGCTATCTTCTGTATATCACCCCTACCTTGTCACAACACAACTGATTGGCTCAAATGGAGGATAGAAATTCCACAAATTAACTTTTAACAAGGTACACCTGTTAAAACTTGGTGATTCCATATGTGTTATTTCATAGTTTTGATGTCTTCACTATTATTTTACAATGTAGAAATTGTAAAAATAAAGAACAAACATTTGAAGGAGGAGGTGTGTCCAAACTTTTGCCTGGTACTGTATATAAAGGCTCCCAGAAGGTAATGTAGACTCCTAGTTCCAGACCAGGAACTCTAGGCCCATTGCTTTACCTCAAGTTAAACAATCAACCCACCTATTTCAAAGGGGTTATTGTAGCACCTGAACTTGAATATCCTTTTGACACTACTGGGCCAAGCCGAGCCGGAAGAACAGAATGGTTCTGGTTGGCCCTATAGTGTAAATCGGGTGTAGATATCCCTCCAGACCAGGTGTGCTGCAGCAGTCAGTCAGTCCCTCCATGCTCTTCTACGGTAAGTAGGTCAGGCCTCATCCAGTAGTCCAGAGAGGAGACAGGGGTTGGTGATTTTAGTTTAACATGCTCATCACTTCCCTAGCCCCCATAAGCCCCTTCTGTCAAAGCTTCATAGCACCCAGCCCAGCAGCTGGTTAGGTTTCTCTTTTCCCCCTAGCCCAACCATTGGCCTTGCAACATGGAAGCCATTTTGGATCCTACTTCAATGTACTGCAGTCCCATGTAATGCTTGGTCTCTGTGTAACAAACAGTGAGTTTGATGTGTGTTTCTCTCTCTTCTCTGCAGGACCCGGGGCCCATGCCTCCCTCCCCCATCCTGGGACAGAAGCCTCTGCAGTTAATTGAGATCAAAGCCAGGGGGCGCTTCGGCTGCGTGTGGAAGGCTCAGTTGCTCAACGATTACGTGGCTGTCAAAATATTCCCCATTCAGGTACAGTAATGTAACCACTAACTACCAATAGTAGCAGGACAGAGGGCTGTGTGGAGGCTTTTCCTGCTTCTTTGGAAGAGAGAAGAGAGCGTCATCAGTCTTAAAGCTCCAGGCCCTAGGTAAATCCTCCTGGGCTGACCAGCCCCCTACTTTAGAGGCCAATCACTAAGCCCACAGTGGCCTTGATTGACCGCTGAGCACCAACTGACATTACAGAACATACATTATTATTCTATTTTTAAATAACAATTTATTTGTTTATTTTTTATGTCTAATAGGAATCCAAAACCCATTCTCAGTTGATATTGTACATCTTGAATAGTTTTCTGTGTGTTTGGCGTCCTCAGGACAAGCAGTCATGGCAGAACGAGTATGAGATCTACAACCTGAGCGGGATGAGGCATGAGAACCTGCTCCACTTCCTGGGAGCAGAGAAGAGGGGTAACAACATGGACATAGAGCTGTGGCTGATCACAGACTACCACGAGAAGGTATAGCCCCCCCTGCTGGTCAGAGGATCACAGCACAAACAAAGCAAATTAAATCACAACTCATTCAACGTTGTCTTGCTAGAATTTAAAATGTATCCCAAGACATCAACCGTCTTTGTGAAAATGCAAGTCTATGTAGCAACACTGGTCCAGTATTTATTAACAGGACTAACTTAGATAGAGCTGTTTCTTCCTATTTTTCAGAAAACACTAGATGGTCTTTATCTGTGTTGAATATATATGCCCTCTATTGGTTAGAAGTAGAACAATCAGCTGGCATTACGTCAGATGGCAAGGTGAGCCACATTTGCTAGGTGCTGTTATATTAACTGGTTGTCTGCCTCCATCTCCAGGGCTCGTTGACAGACTATCTGAAGGCCAACGTGTTGTCGTGGAGCGAGCTGTGCCACATAGCCCAGACCACGGCTCGAGGCCTGGCCTACCTCCATGAAGACATCCCTGGTCTGAAGGACGGACACAAGCCAGCCATCGCCCACAGGTCAGCTCCCTGCTCTCCCATCCTCCCTGGTCTCCTATCTCTATGTTTTTGTTCCTCTATCATTACACTGCCATTAAAGACCTGTTCTATGATGTTCTTTTCAATCCACTGCCTTCTTTCACTTACCCCACCCCAAAAAAATATATCTCTGTTTCCAGAAATACACAACATTCATTATGTTAAATGATGGGTGTCTTTCCTCTCCCACGCTGTCTGTTGTCTCATTGGTGTGTTTCTGTTTTGCTGTGATCCACAGGGACATCAAGAGTAAGAATATCCTTCTGAAGTCCAACCTGACGGCCTGCATCGCTGACTTTGGCCTGGCCCAGAGGTTTGAGGCTGGGAAATCCGCTGGGGACACGCATGGACAGGTGAGCGATGGGAGGAATGGTTGTGGAAGTGGTAGTCCAGACTCCATGATGTTCTAAAAGGCTGTAAAAACGTCAGCATACCTCAACGTTCATGTTACAAAGAAAAAAACATCATACATTGTTCATCTGTTCAGCACTGGCAGAACTCTGTATTCCCAGGTATCAGATTGACACAATTGCATGTAAATTGTCCAAAACAGGCAGGACCACCGATTGAGATCTGATCTCTAACCTGTGTGTGTGTGCGTCTGTTCATTGCAGGTGGGCACCCGGAGGTACATGGCCCCTGAGGTGCTGGAGGGGGCCATCAACTTCCAGCGGGACTCGTTCTTGAGGATAGACATGTATGCCCTGGGACTGGTGCTGTGGGAACTGGCCGCACGCTGCAAGGCTGCTGATGGTAAGAACACACTCCATGGAAGGACCATAGAGTAGGAGTGGCCCACGCAGAGTAGGAGTGGCCCACGCAGAGTAGGAGTGGCCCACGCAGAGTAGGAGTGGCCAACTCTCTTCCAGTCTTCCTTGCATACTCTCTGGAGAGCTACCCTACTGCAGGATTTTGTTCCAGCTTTACTCGGAACCTTGATTAGCTAAATCAGGTGTAGGGCTGAAGCAGAAGCCAGCATACACAGTATCTCTCCAGGAGGGGGGGGTGTCCTTTCCTGCACTACCATAGTTCTAGTGTCTAATCAGGGAATTCTGTCTGGATTCTGTCTGTCTGGTTCCATGGAGCCGTATTGACCTGGCCTAACCCGGGTTGTTGTGTCGGGGGTCAGCATGTGGAATGCCCTGCATGACATCTGGTTATCACTGGAGGTCAACTCTGGGTTAGAGCCTGGTCAGAGCAACTCACTGCCGCGGCCCCGAGGGAGACCTCCACTGGTCAAGAGCTGTTAGACAACACAAAGCATCAGCTCTGAATACCTTAGGAAAAAAACTCAGAGATCACTAATTGTGTTTAGATCACTGTTTTTTCTTTATTAGCTGAAAGTAATGACTGGTATATTGATTGCATTTTGTGAATGTTTTTTCTTTGTGGTCTGGTGTTGAGGTAACCGTCTGCTGTGTGTTATTTCAGGACCAGTGGATGAGTACATGCTGCCGTTTGAGGAGGAGATTGGCCAGCACCCGTCTCTGGAAGACATGCAGGATGTTGTAGTTCACAAAAAGCTGAGGCCCATGCTCAGGGAGTGCTGGCAGAAACACACTGTGAGTAGAACCTATACACCATGTATCTTAACCAATCAACCATCGTGACCTGACTGAAGGGGTGACTACTACAAACGACCAAAACCCATTGTCATGCAACAGTAAGGAGATGTAGGACAGTGCCTTCAGTATTCACACCCCTTTGTTTTGTTACAAAGTGGGATTAAAATTGATTTAATTGTAAAAAAAAAATGAACAAAAAATGTTTATTGTCAACGATCTACACAGTACTCTGTCAAAGTGGAAGAAAAATTCTAACATTTGTCAAAGATTTATGAGTAATAAAACACTGATATATACTACCGTTCAAAAGTTTGGAGTCACTTAGAAATGTCCTTGTTTTTGAAAGAAAATCACGTTTTTTTGTTCATTAAAATAACATCAAATTGATCAGAAATACGGTGTAGACATTGTTAATGTTGTAAATGACTATTGTAGCTGGAATCGGTTGATTAGAAAACCCTTTTGCAATTATGTTAGCACAGCTGAAAACTTTAGACTAGTTGAATATCTGGAGCATCAGCATTTGTGGGTCCAATTATAGGTTCAAAATGGCCAGAAACAAAGGACTTTCTTCTGAAACTCGTCAGTCTATTCTTGTTCTAAGAAATGAAGGCTATTCCATGTGAGAAATTGCCAAGAACCTGAAGATCTCGTACAACGCTGTGTACTACTCCCTTCACAGAACAGCACAAATTGACTCTAACCAGAATAAAAAGAGGAGTGGGAGGCCCCGGTGCACAACTGAGCAAGAGGACAAGTACATTAGAGTGTCTAGTTTGAGAAACAGATGCCTCACAAGTCCTCAACTGGCAGCTTCATTAAATAGTACCCACAAAACACCAGTCTCAACGTCAACACTGAAGAGGCGACTCCGAGGTGCTGGCCTTCTAGGCAGAGTTCCTCTGTCCAGCGTCTGTGTTCTTTTGCCCATCTTAATCTTTTATTTTTATTGGCCAGTCTGAGATATGGCTTTTTCTTTTCAACTCTGCCTAGAAGGCCATCATCCTGGAGTCACCTCTTCACTGTTGACGCTGAGACTGGTGTTTTGCGGGCCTCATGGTGAAATCCCTGAGCGGTTTCCTTCCCCTCCGGTAACTGAGTTAGGAAGGACACCTGTATCTTTGTATTGACTGGGTGTATTGATACACCATCCAAAGTGTAAGTAATAACTACACTGTGCTCAAAGGGATATTCAGTGTCTGCATTTTTATTTCTACCCATCTACCAATAGGTTCCCTTTGCGAGGAATTGAAAAACCTCTGGTCTTTGTGGTTGAATCTGTGTTTAAGATTCACTTCTCGACTGAGGGACCTTACAGATAATTGTTTGTGTGGGGTACAGAGATGAGAGTCATTCAAAAATCATGTTAATTAAACACTGTTATTGCACACAGAGTGAGTCCATGCAACTTATTATGTGATTTGTTAAGCACATTTCTACCATGACCCATGGCACTGCTTACCTCATCCGTTTATGCCTTGACTACGGTTAGCTAAGACGGTTTGTCTGAATCGCTACTGTCTGCAGAGCATCCTAACGCGAGCCCAACGCAGACACTTATTGATCGTAGAATTATATCTTTCTACGATTTTTTTAGTCTAGAAGATAGTGTCCATTTCTGTCTGAAATGTTTGCTGAGTGGCCTCCTCCTCACAGTTTCTCAGTGTCTCCTACCAGATCTGTTTCCCCTCTTGTGGATCTGTAACAGTAGATTAGTTAACTTAATGGTCTCTGGTCTCTCTCTCTCCACCATGACGCACCATGGGCCTCGCTCGATGTGTGTCATTGTGCCCTTGTGTCGCCGAGGGTAACCGTGTGTGTGTGTGTTCTGTCCCTCCCAGGGCCTGACCATGCTGTGTGAGACCATCGAGGAGTGCTGGGACCACGAGGCGGAAGCGCGCTTGTCGGCAGGGTGCGTGGAGGAGCGCATGGTGCAGATGCAGCGTCTCAACAACGTCACCGCACCCGAGGAGATCGTCACAGTCGTCACCATGGTGACCAACGTGGACTACCCCCCCAAAGAATCCAGCCTATGACTAGGCGTATGAACAGGAGAACAGATCCCAAAGAGACTCGCCTCCCTAAGCAGAAGGTCAGGACTCTTTCCAACGTTCGTCGCTAACTCTGGGACTATACCCAAAGAGGCGCCAAAATAATTTAGTGGACCTGGGTTCATGGAGAATGATCCAGTTTTAAACTGGTTCCTATTGCATTTAGCTACCTGTGTACCTAAAGACTTGCTCATGCCCAGGTCTTTTAAAAGGGGAGGGCACGATGGGGGGTAGGGAGGGGGGACAATCAATCATCTAGACCCCTCACTGAACAAATATTTTTTTGTCCAGCACCTTGACAATGGACAAAGTCATTTTAAAGTTGACCTTTTGGTTGATATTACCATTTTTTTGTAAAATGAAAGGAAAATGTACTTCCTGGACTGACTTCAGTTTTTTTTTCTAAGAAAAGGTGGAACAGGAGAGAAGAAGAATCGAGACACACAGTTAACTTCATTCAGTATATAAAAAAAAAAGGGCAACTTGGTTTTTAAACACATTTGCTGTTTGTGTTTCTCCGAATGACTACTGTAATGCCAATAAGAAACAGCTTCTGAATGTCTGTGTTTCGCTGCTGTACAGAGAGAGAGAGAGAGAGAGAGAGAGAACGGCGTAATCAAGGTTATTTATCCGGACCTGCCTCACAGCATTTCTATACAAATAACCATCAACCTCTTGAGTCTCTCAACAAGGTATACCTCAGTTGTACATCCTACAAATAAGTATGTTTTCCTTTTGTAACACTAAAACCACTACAGGACATTGACATTCAGATGACATGTTTGGTATTGAACCTTTTTCAAATAATGGAGTATGCCAACAAAATGGCCATTCACAAACAAGTGTTTCTGCCTTCTTCATTTCTGTTTGTGTATTTTCTATTTTATGTTGCCCCTGCTATTCAAATGTGACTGTGAGCATTGTTGTTTTTACCAAAATGTTTAGAACTTTTTAAACATCCCTGAAAATATGAAAATATTTGAGGAAAAATATTTTAAAGCACTTCCCTTTTTAGGTTTGCGGTGTCCACATAATATTAAAAACGCATGCCTTTTTTTGGTTCGTTTTCGAGACTCTGTGTAAAAGTGTGACGCTAATGTCGGTTGTTTGAAACCCCGGTTTGATTTTAAACTAAAATGTCTACAATCCACTGTAACTGTATTGCTCATTCTCCCTGCCATGTTTGTGGTGTTTTCTGTTCGTAGTTTACTATTGTCAGCGTATTTCAATACGTCTCAGGAAGCAATACGTTACTCTACGAACCCCCCCCCCCCCCCCCCCCCCCCCCCCCCCCCCTCTCTCTCTGCGTTTAGGCTCTGACTCATTCTCGTGCCATTATTTTGGATAACCTAGTCGAGGGGTGCGTACACGAGGTCGTTACGGCTTCTGTGGTTTTCAGGTAGATGTCCATTTAGACAGGTTATCCAGAACATGTCAGGTGTTCTACATTGCTAATGTAGCCATCATGATAAAAAATCGATATGTGTTCACCCTCAGTCTTGTATTCTCCATCACTAACAGCATGTCCACCACTTTGGCTATGTGCTACTGTAGACAACCCATAACAGATTCAAATGGCCAATTGTAGCTTTCAGATTCTAACCAGAAATATTGATCTATTAGTAGTCCTATTGTAGTTAAACACTGGTGACTCAATTGTGTGCTTCTCTCCACCAGACAGATGTCGTTATATCCTACCACATGAAGAGAGACGTTCAGGGACATAATAACACCATGCTGTTACTGTTTTCACTGGATACAATCAAAGTTGGAATTGACCGTTGCTTTTTGCCATGGCACCAAGTTTCTTTCCCTCTGTGTAGCTTTTGTTTTTAAAATCAATGTAATCGTCTGTTTGTGTTTATTCTCTTGACTTAAAACCAGTACATCCTCTCTGGCAAGAACTGTATGCCAACTCAATAGTGCAACAACATGTAAGTTATCATGTAAGTTCTGGATTTAAAGGGGTCACGGCCTCTGTAGGACTAACACCGTGTAGCTCAGGGTTTCTTATTCTCTGACTGACTGACATCTATGCTACTCTTGCTATTCCTCTCTAACCAGAGCCACTCTGATTCAGGAGTGTAGACACGGGGAGCCAACAGAAGAGCAATCTTCAAAAACAGGGGGAGGCAGATTTGCAACCGCTGCCATTTTGACATGTACAAGAGGAAAGTCAAATCCAATCTGTTTGCATCCATATTTTGTTCCACAATATCTTTTTAGGAACACTACTGCTGTGCAGATACTCTATCTCCCTAAACAGATACTTCCCTCTGGCCTCAGAAGGTTTCTAGGATTCTTTCATGTCAAACAAGCTACTTCTATGACACAGTCATGTTCTTAAGGAGGCACACAGTGCATGTCGCCTACATTGTAGTATATCCCTTAACATAAGCCAAACCCCTCTATGACAGCAGATGACTGGGATGGAAAATGCACAGTATGTACATATGAATGTTGTTTTAGATAGTGATTTTAGCATGAGGTTGTTTTTATGGTCTCAAAGTGAAAAACGAAAACAATCCTTTATCATGTTAATAATATTCCAAAAAATAATTTAATGTTCATTTTATATGTAATTGTATTGTAAAAAAAAAAAAAAAATGGTTTTATTAATTTATGTCAAGGCCCAGACAATGCTCACTTCTCTTTCAAAGGAAAATGTCCTATAATGGAGTATGCCAACAAAATGGCCATTCACAAACAAGTGTTTCTGCCTTCTTCATTTCTGAAAACGTATTGTTAATATATAGGCTAGCAAAGACTCCCTGGATTGGCTCATTCATTACCTCAGACCAATCAGACAGACGTCCTAGCTGTCAACTCAACCTTCCCACAACATTGATCAGTGTTGGCAGATTGTATGGTGTGACCATAGACCTGTGTAGTTAACAGTGCTGTGGGGATATGAGATTTGACAAGCTACAGAGTTTTTCTTTTAACATTTTCTATGTTATGGTGACGCATTATTTTTCGTCATCACAACAGAATTGGTGTCACTGTAACTGAGGTTTGTGTTACCTGCCGATATTCTCACCGTGGTCATAAATGGTCATCCTGCTATCGAAATAAACATGACATAATTTCCTTTGTTTTGTATTTAACAAAACCGTTTCAGGGCTTGGTTGGAAGTGATAGTTAAATATTGTACAGAAGACATTTTATGCCATTTCTCCCCCTAAAATAAAGTACAGTGACTGCTCTGAACAATGTGTACCGTCTGTTTTATCATCTCTCTACTGCAGGGTTAGAGTCAGTTCTGAGCATGAAAAACACAGGTGCACTGTCCTGGGAGCAATGAAAAATATGCAACAACATTCATCCAATGTTTATCCACCACCTGTGCAAACCCATGAATGTGCGTATGGCTTTGAATGAATGTCACAACTGTCCTGCTGATTTAGGATATAGATTTTGAGAATTGGACCGATTCATGCAGTCCCTCATCTCTCTGGCTGGAAGAATTTCTGATGCAATGCTGAAGTACAGTAAATTAAATCAAATTTTATTGGTCACATGCAGATGTTAATGCGAGTGTAGCGAAATGCTTGTGCTTCTAGTTCCGACAGTGCAGTAATATCTAACAAGTAATATAACAATTTCACAACAACTACCTTATACACACAAAATGTAAAGGGATGAATAAGAACATGTACATATAAATATATGGATGAGCGATGGCTGTGCGGCATAGGCAAGATGCAGTAGATGGTATAGAATACACGTTACAGTTGAAGTCGGAAGTTAACATACACTTAGGTTGGAGTTATTAAAACTCGTTTTTCAACCACTCCACTAATTTCTTGTTAACAAACTATAGTTTTGGCAAGTCGGTTAGGACATCTACTTTGTGCAATACACAAGTAATTTTCCCAACAATTGTTTACAGACAGATTATTGTACTTATAATTCACTGTATCACAATTCCAGTGGGTCAGAAGTTTACATACACTAAGTTGACTGTGCCTTTAAACAGCTTGGAAAATTCCAGAAAATGATGTCATGGCTTTAAAAGCTTCTGACAGGCAAATTTACATAATTTGAGTCAATTGGAGGTGTACCTGTGGATGTATTTCAAGGCCTACCTTCAAACTCAGTGCCTCTTTGCTTGACATCATGGGAAAATCAAAAGAAATCATCCAAGACCTCAGAAAAAAATTGTAGACCTCCACAAGTCTGGTTCATCCTTGGGAGCAATTTCCAAACGCCTGAAGGTACCACGTTCATCTGTACAAACAATAGTACGCAAGTTTAAACACCATGGGACCACGCAGCCGTCATACCTCTCAGGAAGGAGACACGTCCTGTCTCCTAGAGATTAACGTACTTTGGTGAGAAGTGCAAATCAATCCCAGAACAACAAAGGACCTTGTGAAAATGCGGTAGGAAACAGGTACAAAATTATCTATATCCACGATAAAACAAATCCTATATCGAAATCCTACTCAGTAAGGAAGAAGCCACTGCTCCAAAACCGCCATATAAAAGCCAGACTATGGTATGCAACTGCACATGGGGACAAAGATCATACTTTTTGGAGAAATGTCCTCTGGTCTGATGAAACAAAAATAGAACTGTTTGGCCATAATGACCATCATTATATTTGGAGGAAAAAAGGCGAGGCTTGCAAGCTGAAGAACACCCATCCCAACCGTGACGCACGGGGGTGGCAGCATCATGTTGTGGGGCTGCTTTGCTGCAGGAGAGACTGGTGCACTTCACAAAATAGATGGCATCATGAGGGAGGAAAATTATGTGGATATATTGAAGCAACATCTCAAGACATCAGTTAGGAAGTTAAAGCTTAGTTGCAAATGGGTCTTCCAAATGGACAATGACCCCAAGCATACTTCCAAAGTTGTGGTAAAATGGCTTAAGGACAACAAAGTTAAGGTATTGGAGTGGTCATCACAAAGCCCTGACCTCAATCCTTTAGAAAATGTGTGGGCAGAACTGAAAAAGTGTGTGCGAGCAAGGAGGCCTACAAACCTGACTCAGTTACACCAGCTCTGTCAGGAGGAATGGGCCCAAATTCACCCAACTTATTGTGGGAAGCTTGTGGAAGGCTACCTGAAACGTTTGACCCAAGTTAAACAATTTAAAGGCAATGCTACCAAATACTAATTGAGTGTATGTAAGCTTCTGACCCACTGGGAAGGTGACAAAATAAATAAAATCAGAAATAAATCATTCTCTCTACTATTATTCTTACATTTCACATTCTTAAAATAAAGTGGTGATCCTAACTGACCTAAGACAGGGATTTTTACTAGGGTTAAATGTCAGGAATTGTGAAACTGAGTTCAAATGTATTTGGCTAAGGTGTATGTAAACTTCCGACTTCAACTGTACATATGAGATGAGTAATGTAGGATATGTAGACATTATTAAGGTGCCGTTATTTAAAGTGACTAGTGATACCTTTTATTAAATGTATTGGAGTGGCCAGAGATTTGAGTCTAAGTTTGCAGCAGCCACTCTTTGTAAGTGATGGCTGTTTACCAGTCCGATGGCCTTGAGATCGACGCTGTTTTTCAGTCTCTCGGTCCCAGCTTTGATGCACCTGTCCTGACCTTACCTTCTGGATGATAGCGGGGTGAACAGGCAGTGGCTCGGGTAGTTGTTGTCCTTGATGAGTGTTTTAGGTGACAAGACAAATTTCTTCAGCCTCGGGGGTTAAAGAGGCGCTGTTGTGCCTTCTTCACCACTCTGTCTGTGTGTTTGGACCATTTCAGTTTGGCCGTAATGTGTATGCTGAAGAACTTAACTTTCCATCTTTTCCACTACTGTCCCGTCGATGTGGATGGGGGGGATGCACCCTCTGCTGTTTCCTGAAGTCCACGATCATCTCCTTAGTTTTGTTGACGTTGAGTGAGAGGTTATTTTCCTGACACCACACTCCGAGGGCCCTCACAACCTCCCTGTAGGCCATCTCGTCATTGTTGGTAATCTACCACTGTAGTGTCGTCTGCAAACTTGATGATTGAGTTGGAGGTGTACATGGCCACGCAGTCATGGGTGAACAGGGAGTACAGGAGAGGGCTGAGAACGTACCCTTGTGGGGCCCCAGTGTTGAGGATCAGCGGGTGGAGATGTTTTCTACCCTCACCATCTGGGGGCGGACCGTCAGAAAATCCAGGACCCAGTTGCACAGGGCGGGGTCGAGACCCAAGGTCTCGAGCTTAATGACGAGTTTTGAGGGCACTATGGTGTTAAATGCTGAGCTATAGTCAATGAACAGCATTCTTACATAAGTATTCCTCTTGTCCAGATGGGATTGGGCTGTGTGATGGCGTCGTCTGTGGATCTATTGGGGCGGTAAGCAAATTGGAGTGGCTCAAGGGTATCAGGTAGGGTTGAGGTGATATGATCTTTGACTAGTCTCTCAAAGCACTTCATGATGACAGAAGTGAGTGCTACTGGGCGATAGTCATTTAGTTCAGTTATCTTAGCTTTTTGGGAACAGGAACAATGGTGGCCCTCATGAAGCATGTGGGCACAGCAGACTGGGATAGGGATTGATTGAATATGTCCGTAAACACACCAGCCAGCTGGTCTGCGCATGCTCTGAGGACGCAGCTAGGGATGCCGTCTGGGCCGGCAGCCTTGCGAGGACCTTGCAAGTTTAAATGTTTTACTCACGTTGGCCACGGTGAAGGAGAGCCCACAGGCTTTGGTAGCGGCTGTGTCAGTTGTTTAACTTGTCTGGGAGCAAGACGTCTTACTGTAGATTTCAGCACAACAGGGAGCTGGAGAATTCCATCTGTTCACTAGGTGGCAGCAAAGCCCATTGCATCTCAGATTCCCTTTCTCACACTATGAGATGGAGGCATGATCCTGATGCTGCAGCAAGTCCCCAACAGTGAATGCTGGGGCTTGATACACTTAAGATGTATGATAACACATACACTTAATATGTATGTATAATAAATAAATACAACGTGTGCACTTTTCTTTGCTTACTAGCATTAACTTCTTTATTGAGGAACAATGTACTTACTATAACTATGATATGTGGTTCTATCACCTCCCTATCTTAAAGGTTGACTTTTTAAAAACTGTATAACTAACTGATCAATGCACCATCATACCAGGTAATTTAATGTTTAAAAACAAACATTTATGAAAAAGACATTTGGCTACAGAAGTGCTATTTTTTGCCTATTTCTATATCTTCCGTCAAAATACATTCTGGGTGAGTTATGCCGCATTCAAAACAACTCGGAACTCGTAAATCCCCGATTTCAGTGGGTTCAAGACAACTCGGAACTCCGGAAAATAATCAAAATAGCTCAGACTGTGAAAAATCGTTTTGAAAGATCCTCCAACTCCGAATTCCAAGTCGACAATCTTTCTAGAGCTCCGACTTTCCGGCCTGAATATCACTGACAACATGATTTGACCTCGTTTTTCTTTAGTTCCCATTTGTCTTAAAGCAACATTATTTGCCAAGCCACGCATGACCAGAATGACACACCGACAATCACCGAAGAAAGGCACACTCCATTTATGTTCGAAAAATGAGAAAGGGGCGGAGTTGAACCGTTTTTTGTGCGCAAAGTCGACCTTTAAGATGATTGCATTTATTAACTGTAAATCGCTCTGCATAAGAGCGTCTGCTAAATGACAAAAATCCAAATGTATACACATTATTTACACTATCTATGAAAGTTGTGGGGGGGAAATCCTTCAAATGAAATACATTCAATTGATGCATTATGAAGAATGTCCGTCAGTAGTGTACTATAAACACATAAAATAATCACAATATATGAAATAATCAGAATATGCCTGCATTATGGCATGCATCCACCACAATAATTTTGAAGATACTAGAATGTTTCAACATGTCACCCTTTCTAAACCTTGCGTTCTTTTTACATTCTGTTGCATGCTGGGACAGATTTTCCAGGCTCCAGCTGTGGCGCATGCGCAATCCATCTCTCCCATCTTTCTATTCCCAACAAGCTCGAGAGAAATCTAGCAGTGGCACTTGTACGTGGGAGCGCTTTAATGTATATTTTTCAAAGGAAAAGCCAACCTGAACCTCTTCTTCTTTTTTATTTTTACATTTCTCTACATATAATCCCGAAAAGCAAAATGTGAACTGTTGAAATGGAGGGCATGGTATTTTGGATATGCTAAACCTTATTTCTGACTCTCAAGCCTCTCAGCAACAGACAGCCTGGTGTCTGTCTCAATTTTGGCCCTGGCTCGACTGACATTTCTGCAAAGAAGGGCTTCGGTTCATGTTGTTATTGAACTAAATTCTCCGTGTCGTGTTTTTTGTCTTCTGAAATGGGAAGCTATAAAGGTAAGAGTGCTATATTAGTTTACACATTTAAGAAAACATTTATAGGCAACTCTAGCTGGCTAGCTAAATAGCTAGCTAGCGACTAGTAACAACAAATTCTGTGTAAAATAAAATTATATATTATTTTATCATACAGGACTACTGTTGTAGCTATCTTCACCATCCGTGTCGCTTGGCTGTGAAATTGCTCTTGCTGTGTTTGTTATGGCATCGTCAATAGCAGCAGGCTCGTACGCGTAACTAGCCACCAGTAGGAAGCTTAAGTAAGGCTATGTAGCCAGCTAGATAGCATGCTATCCCTAGAGGCCAATTATCAGCTGCAATTTACATACTTTCTAGTTAGCAAGAAAGTTATTTACCCTAACAGTTAGTGATCTACGCAGATTATTTTGCCAGTCAAATCAGCACCCGACAACGTGCATGGTTTTCAAAATAGTGCGCGTGCTGTCTACCTCACGCGCACACGACATAATGTCATCAATATGTAACGTTAACTACTTCTGCCGTATTCAGAGGAGTGCGGCTATGGCACAGTAATAATGCACCTGGCCTAATTGGTTCCATCCTATATAGTGGATAGTGATGGCAATCCGTAACAGTATTATTATTTAAAAAAAATTGTACTATAATGCCTAATACCAGAATATTAGTTTTGCAGATGTTCGTATGGGTTTAGATGCCTGTTCAGCAATCTGGTCTGTTTGCAATGTTAATCAGACCCTCTGCATTGGCCACCAGCAAACATCCCATAGGACAGAGAATGACATCTTAGTAGATATTAATTTGTGAGAGAGAATAGAGTATTGCTCTACTGTCAAAACCTTAAGGTATGGACAAAAAATGTGTTTCCTGTGGTTTTCCTTTCCATTTCAGTTGTAAGTAATGTTATATATTAGTGTCTGGTCTGTTGCTCCCCCATTCATGAAAGCCAACTGCTTTGGCGCCTAATTGACAATAGTATCTTCTGATCAGGGGAGTTTTGTTAAGAGCGTGACGCTTGCACCCGTTTTTGGAAACATAAGGAACATATCTTTGATATCAGCCAAAAATAATAAAAAAAACAGAAGGTTAAATGACTACACCTTTCATAGGGTTAATGTCCCCACAAGGGAAGACATAGGCGGCCACCTGTGCTAATTGGCTATGTAGCCTGCCCTGAACACCTGTGTGTAACATGCTGACCAAACCTGCTCCCCGTCATGCGTCTGTGTGCGCCATCATGCCCGTGTTGATTTTGTCTATCCTTACCAAAAGCTTTCATGACATCCATGTTAAAATATCAAAACCGACTGGATTAGCTGGATCTTTATAGACTTTTGACCCCATGTTGAGTCGTACAAAATCGTTTGCGCTCTACTCTGACAATTAATCCACAGATAAAAAGGGGAATCCTAGTTAATTTTTCTCCTTGTTCATTCTTCTTATTCTGTGGATTTTATATGGCATTTGGCAACCAACTTTAAGGTGCATTACCACCAACAAATGGACTGGACGTGTGGCCCAGCTTCACCCTTCAATCACTCACATGGTTATATGCAGGTAGCTTAGTGGATAGAGCATTGGGCCAGTAACCGAATGGCTGCTAGATCAAATCCCCGAGCTGACAAGGTAAAAATCTGCCGTTCTGCCCCTGAATAAGGCAGTTAACCCACTGTTCCTAGGCTGTCATTGTAAATAAGAATTTGTGCTTAACTGACATGCCTAGTTTAAAAAAAAAAGAAGTAAAACAATGAGATGGGAGAGGTGGGACTTGCAGTGCATCAAGCATCTAAAATGCTTGATGGTTATGCAGAAGCTCGTAGCCGAGCAGTTCAGATGAAGTTATTGAATAATACGTTTATTTTTGCAATGCTCGTGCACGCAATTCGGGCGGTGTGGTCAGCATGTAAAGGTAACTGGGGAGGAAGTGTAGTTCTTCAACTGAAGGCACACACACAGCTTGTGGATCTGTGCAGAACTGCTGCAGTGAGTGCATCATTTTTTATTTGAAATATTATTTCTAGCTGATATGAAAGATAAGGGGCATATCAGCGTATGTTTTCGAAAACCTGTATGACAGCGATGATTATTGACGTTTCTGAACGTTAAAACGCAGCGTCTGGGGTGTTGTACAAAACAAGGTCATCAGCGATTGGATCGTCTCTAACCAATCAGAGTATCAAATCCAATGATTAATTTACTAAACGCCACTTTGGCCCAACCCTTTTGTCTCTGGTCCAACCCATCGGTTTCTTTGACCAATCAGAACCCTTAGAATGTGTTTACGTTTTAGTAGCCTATGATGAGTCGTAAGAAAAATATACCGAAGTGGGATCTCATCTTTCTATGCCTACTGCGTTAGGTTAGCAAGGAGTTTTGGTAGGTTGGCTAGCTGGTCTGGCCATTCTTTATAAACTACTGCGCGTTAATGGAATACTGAAATAAGACAAATAATGAATGTACGGGGTCGGTCTATTTACTAGAAGTCCACTATATGGGTGTCGGTTTGAGCTGTCATAGCACAATAATAAACTTAGCAAAAAAAGAAACGTCCCTTTTTCAGAACCCTGTCTTTCAAAGATAATTTGTAAAAATCCAAATAACAGATCTTCATTATAAAGGGTTTAAACGCTGTTTCCCATGCTTGTTCAATGAACCATAGACAATTAATGAACCTGTGGAACGGTCGTTAAGACACTAACAGCTTACAGACGGTAGGCAATTAAGGTCACAGTTATGAAAACTTGGGACACTAAAGAGTCCTTTCTACTGACTCTGAAAAACACCAAACGAAAGATGCCCAGGGTCGCTGCTAAAATTTGCGTGAACGTGCCTTAGGCATGCTGCAAGGAGGCATGAGGACTGCAGATGTGGCCAAGGCAATAAATTGCAATGTCCGTACTGTGAGACGCCTAAGACAGAGCTACAGGGAGACAGGATGGACATTTGTTAGTCACATGTCTGTGGAACTTTATTTTCTCAGTTGTTGACTCTTGTTATGTTCATACAAATATTTACACATAAAAAAATAAACGCAGTTGACAGTGAGAGGACATTTCTTTTTTTGCTGAGTTTACATCCCGCCGGACCACTCATTACTTCCCGTATTTCATAAATCCCATATTTATGGATGTGCAGTCCTATCCAATTACAGAACATCACAGGAAAATCAATTCAATTTATGGGAGAATCCTTCATGGCTGAGACGCAAGGAGGGTTCTTCTATACTCCGAGTTTATATTTACATAATAATGAGTTGTCCTCGACCACACCCACAAATTGGGGGGAAACGTTTTCCCATTGACCCTCATTGTAAAAGAGTCCACTATTGTCAATTTCAGGCTTCAAACATAAAGATATAAAACTGTATTTTTTTGTGAAGAATCAACAACAAGTGGGACACAATCATGAAGTGGAACGACATTTATTGGATATTTCAAACTTTTTTAACAAATCAAAAACTGAAAAATTGGGCGTGCAAAATTATTCAGCCCCTTTACTTTCAGTGCAGCAAACTCTCTCCAGAAGTTCAGTGAGGATCTCTGAATGATCCAATGTTGACCTAAATGACTAATGATGATAAATACAATCCACCTGTGTGTAATCAAGTCTCCGTATAAATGCACCTGCACTGTGATAGTCTCAGAGGTCCGTTAAAAGCGCAGAGAGCATCATGAAGAACAAGGAACACACCAGGCAGGTCCGAGATACTGTTGTGAAGAAGTTTAAAGCCGGATTTGGATACAAAAAGATTTCCCAAGCTTTAAACATCCCAAGGAGCACTGTGCAAGCGATAATATTGAAATGGAAGGAGTATCAGACCACTGCAAATCTACCAAGACCTGGCCGTCCCTCTAAACTTTCAGCTCATACAAGGAGAAGACTGATCAGAGATGCAGCCAAGAGGCCCATGATCACTCTGGATGAACTGCAGAGATCTACAGCTGAGGTGGGAGACTCTGTCCATAGGACAACAATCAGTCGTATATTGCACAAATCTGGCCTTTATGGAAGAGTGGCAAGAAGAAAGCCATTTCTTAAAGATATCCATAAAAAGTGTTGTTTAAAGTTTGCCACAAGCCACCTGGGAGACACACCAAACATGTGGAAGAAGGTGCTCTGGTCAGATGAAACCAAAATGGAACTTTTTGGCAACAATGCAAAACGTTATGTTTGGCGTAAAAGCAACACAGCTGAACACACCATCCCCACTGTCAAACATGGTGGTGGCAGCATCATGGTTTGGGCCTGCTTTTCCTCAGCAGGGACAGGGAAGATGGTTAAAATTGATGGGAAGATGGATGGAGCCAAATACAGGACCATTCTGGAAGAAAACCTGATGGAGTCTGCAAAAGACCTGAGACTGGGACGGAGATTTGTCTTCCAACAAGACAATGATCCAAAACATAAAGCAAAATCTACAATGGAATGGTTCAAAAATAAACATATCCAGGTGTTAGAATGGCCAAGTCAAAGTCCAGACCTGAATCCAATCGAGAATCTGTGGAAAGAACTGAAAACTGCTGTTCACAAATGCTCTCCATCCAACCTCACTGAGCTCGAGCTGTTTTGAAAGGAGGAATGGGAAAAAATTTCAGTCTCTCGCTGTGCAAAACTGATAGAGACATACCCCAAGCGACTTACAGCTGTAATCGCAGCAAAAGGTGGCGCTACAAAGTATTAACTTAAGGGGGCTGAATAATTTTGCACGCCCAATTTTTCAGTTTTTGATTTGTTAAAAAAGTTTGAAATATCCAATAAATGTCGTTCCACTTCATGATTGTGTCCCACTTGTTGTTGATTCTTCACAAAAAAATACAGTTTTATATCTTTATGTTTGAAGCCTGAAATGTGGCAAAAGGTCGCAAAGTTCAAGGGGGGCGAATACTTTCGCAAGGCACTGTGTATATATATATATATACATATATATATATATATATATATATATATATATATATATATATATATATATATATATATATATATTACACTGCTCAAAAAAATAAAGGGAACACTAAAATCACACATCCTAGATCTGAATGAATGAAATATTCTTATTAAATACTTTTTTCTTTACATAGTTGACTGTGCTGACAACAAAATCACACAAATTATCAATGGAAATCAAATTTATCAACTCATGGAGGTCTGGATTTGGAGTCACACTCAAAATTAAAGTGGAAAACCACACTACAGGCTGATCCAACTTTGATGTAATGTCCTTAAAACAAGTCAAAATGAGGCTCAGTAGTGTGTGTGGCCTCCACGTGCCTCTGACATCCCTACAACGCCTGGGCATGCTCCTGATGAGGTGGTGGATGGTCTCCTGAGGGATATCCTCCCAGACCTGGACTAAAGCATCCGCCAACTCCTGGACAGTCTGTGGTGCAACGTGGCGTTGGTGGATGGAGCGATACATGAGGTCCCAGATGTGCTCAATTGGGGCCGGCCAGTCCATAGCATCAATGCCTTCCTCTTGCAGGAACTGCTGACACACTCCAGCCACATGAGGTCTAGCATTGTTTGCATTAGGAGGAACCCAGGGCCAACCGCACCAGCATATGGTCTCACAAGGGGTCTGAGGATCTCATCGCGGTACCTAATTGCAGTCAGGCTACCTCTGGCGAGCACATGGAGGGCTCTGCGGCCCCCCAAAGAAATGCCACCCCACACCATGACTGACCCACCGCCTAACCGGTCATGCTGGAGGATGTTGCTGGCAGCATAACGTTCTCCACGGCGTCTCCAGACTCTGTCACGTCTGTCACATGTGCTCTGTATGAACCTGCTTTCATCTGTGAAGAGCACAGGGCGCCAGTGGCGAATTTGCCAATCTTGGTGTTCTCTGGCAAATGCCAAACGTCCTGCACAGGTGTCCCACCTGTGGACGTCGGGCCCTCATACCACCCTCATGGAGTCTGTTTCTGACCGTTTGAGCAGACACATGCACATTTGTGGCCTGCTGGAGGTCATTTTGCAGGGCTCTGGCAGTGCTCCTCCTGCTCCTCCTTGCACAAAGACCTGTAGTCTATTCCATTTGCACAACAGCATGTGAAATTTATTGTCAATCAGTGTTGCTTCCTAAGTGAACAGTTTCATTTCACAGAAGTGTGATTGACTTCGAGTTACATTGTGTTAAGTGTTCCCTTTATTTTTTTGAGCAGTGTGTGTGTGTGTGTGTGTGTGTGTGTGTGTGTGTGTGTGTGTATATGTGTATATATATATATATATATATATATATATATATATATATACATACACACACACACACACACACACACACACACACACACACACACACACACACACACACGTCTCTTTATTGAATGTCATTTTGTAATTGACTAAAACAGGCAGACAACAAGAATATTGCATTTTGAAAAAGGTCACGTTTTTGCTGTGAGCTGGTGGGGTAACCTAGGTAACTACAAGTTGTTTTCCCCACGGGCACGGCTGCAACGTTCTATCTAATACACACTGGAACTATACACTGAGTGCACAAAACATTAGGAACATCTTCCAAATATTGAGTTGCACTCCCTTTTGCCCTCATAACAGCCTTGGGGCATGGACTCTACAAGGTGTCAATTGTTCAACAGAGATGCTGGCCCATGTTGACTCTAATTCTTCCCACAGTTGTGTGAAGTTGGCTGGATGTCCACCCTCTGAATGGCTCGCATACACAATCCAAGTGATCATTTTTAGACCATGCCCAGCCCTAACCTGAGCTGAGTCGTAAGTGAGACTAGGCATCTACCACCTCACTACCACTATTAGATAGCCAATACAGTGCATTCGGGAAAGTATTCAGCCCCCTTGACTTTTTCCACATTTTTACGTTACAGCCTTATTCTAAAATTGATTGAGGGGGGGAACTATTTAATCTACACACAATACCCCATGATGACAAAGCAAAAACAGGTCTTTATACATTTTTGCAAATTTATAAGAAGTAAAAAAAAAAATATGTAAATATCACATTTTACATAAGTATTCAGACCCTTTACCCAGTATTTTGTTGAAGCAGCGATTAAGGCCTTGAGTCTTCTTGGGTATGACACTACAAGCTTGGCACACCTGTATTAGGGGAGTTTCTCCCATTATTCTCTGCAGATCATCTCAACCTCTGTCAGGTTGGATGGGGAGCGTTGCTGCACAGCTATTTTCAGGTATCGCCAGAGATGTTCGACCAGGTTCACGTCTGGGCTCTGGCTGGTCCACTCAAGGACATTCAGAGACTTGTCCCGAAGCCACTCCTGTGTTGTCTTGGCTGTGTGTTTAGGGTTGTTGTCCTGTTGGAAGGTGAACCTTTGCCCCAGTCTGAGGTCCAGTACGTTCTTCATTAAGGATCTCTGTACTTTTCTCTGTTCACCTTTCCCTCGATCCTGACTAGACCCTCAGTTCCTGTCGCTGAAAATCATTCACACAGCATGATGCTGCCACCACCGGGCTTCCGTCTGGCCACTCTACCGTAAAGGCCTGATTGGTGCAATGCTGCAGAGATGATTGTCCTTCTGGAAGCTTCTCACAGCACCACAGAGGAACTCTGGAGCTCTGTCAGTGCCCATCTGGTTCTTGGTCACCTTCCTGACCAAGGCATTTCTCCCCTGATTGCTCAGTTTGGCCGATTGGCCAGCTCTAGAAAGAGTAGTATTGGTGGTTCCAAACTTCTTCCATTTAAGAATTATTGAAGAATGATGTTCCTGGGGACCCTTCAATAGTGCATTTCTGTGACCGTCAATGCTGCAGACATTCTCCCCCCCAGATCTATGACTCGACACAATCCTGTCTCGGAGCTCTACGGGAAATTCCTCCGATCTCATGGCTTGGTTTTTGCTCTGACGTGCACTGTCAACTGTGGGACCTTATATAGACAGGTGTGTGCCTTTCCAAATCGTGTCCAATCAATTTAATTTACCACAGGTGGACTCCCAAGTTGTAGAAACATTTCAACGATGATCAATGGAAACAGGATGCACTTGAGCACAATTTAGAGTCTTTTAACAAATGGTCTGAATACTTATGTAGATGAGGTATTTCAGTTTTTAAAATATATTTTTAATACATTTCTAAAAGCCTGTTTTCAATTTGTCATTATGGGGTATTGTGTGTGTGTGTGTAGCTTGCTGAGTGCAAAACATATTAATATGTTTTAGAATAAGGCTGTAACGTTACAAAATGTGGAAAGTTGCTGATGGTGAACCTGAACAATCAAAATAGAATCTATTGTAAGCCCCATTTAGCAGGTAGGTCTATAGCCAGATGAGCGTTGTCTCCGGTAACTTTCGTTTATTCCTGTAAAACACCATTTTCAATAGTGCATGGATAACAATAATCTAGCAAATTACATACAGTGGGGGCAAAAAAAGTATTTAGTCAGCCACCAATTGTGCAAGTTCTCCCACTTAAAAAGATGAGAGAGGCCTGTCATTTTCATCATAGGTACACTTCAACTATGACAGACAAAATGAGGGAAAAAAATCCTGAAAATCACATTGTAGGATTTTTTTAATGAATTTATTTGCAAATTATGGTGGAAAATACGTTTTTGGTCACCTACAAACAAGCAAGATTTCTGGCTCTCACAGACCTGTAACTTCTTCTTTAAGAGGCTCCTCTGTCCTCCACTCGTGACCTGTATTAATGACACCTGTTGTGTCTCTTATACTGATAACAAGTTCCCTGTCCACAACCTCAGTCACACTCCAAACTCCACTATGGCCAAGACCAAAGATCTGTCAAAGGACACCAGAAACAAAATTGTAGACCTGCACCAGGCTGGGAAGACTGAATCTGCAATAGGTAAGCAGCTTGGTTTGAAGAAATCAACTGTGGGAGCAATTATTAGGAAATGGAAAACATACAAGACCACTGATAATCTCCCTCGATCTGGGGCTCCATGCAAGATCTCACCCCGTGGGGTCAAAATGATCACAAAACGGCGAGCTAAAATCCCAGAACCACACGGGTGGACCTAGTGAATGACCTGCAGAGAGCTGGGACCAAAGTAACAAAGCCTACCATCAGTAACACACTACACCGCCAGGGACTCAAATCCTGCAGTGCCAGACGTCATATGGTCAGATGAAACCAAAATATTACTTTTTGGTAAAAACTCAACTCGTCGTGTTTGGAGGACAAAGAATGCTGAGTTGCATCCAAAGAACACCATACCTACTGTGAAGCATGGGGGTGGAAACATCATGCTTTGGGGCTGTTTTTCTGCAAAGGGAACAGGATGACTGATCCATGTAAAGGAAAGAATGAATGGGGCCATGTATCGTGAGATTTTGAGTCAAAATCTCCTTCCATCAGCAAGGGCATTGAAGATGAAACGTGGCTGGGTCTTTCAGCATGACAATGATCCTAAACACACCGCCCGGGCAACGGAGTGGCTTCGTAAGAAGCATTTCAAGGTCCTGGAGTGGCCTAGCCAGTCTCCAAATCTCAACCCCATAGAAAATATTTAGAGGAAGTTGAAAGTCTGTGTTGCAACAGCCCCAAAACATCACTGCTCTAGAGGAGATCTGCATGGAGGAATGGGCCAAAATACCAGCAACAGTGTGTGAAAACCTTGTGAAGACTTACAGAAAAGGTTTGACCTCTGTCATTGCCAACAGAGTATATAACAAAGTATTGAGAAACGTTTGTTATTGACCAAATACTTATTTTCCACCATCTTTTGCAAATATATTCATAAAAAATCCTACAATGTGATTTTCTATTTTATTTCCCCTCATTTTGTCTGTCATAGTTGAAGTGTACCTATGATGAAAATTACAGGCCTCTCTCATCTTTTTAAGTGGGAGAACTTGCACAATTGGTGGCTGACTAAATACTTTTTTGCCCCACTGTATGTTGTCACTCAACTGATTAACGCCTAATATCGTGTAAGCCATTTCAGCATTCAAATGCTAAAGAATCGATGTGCAAGATTAGGAACATGCCGCCTATCTTGCGAAGCTGGGCTCATTGTGCAGCTTGTTTAAGCTACTGATATTCCCTGGGGTTGTTCGGCATGCACAATTACTTATATATCAATGACTATCAACACAGGTACTTGCTTAGTTCAAGACTAAAGGAGAGGACCCATCAGTTATCACAAAAGAGGTATTGATGAGATATTTTTGGAAGGTAGAAAGTAATTTGAGCAAAACCATTTTAGTGAATCGGTGATTTTGTAACATTTGGATCGGTTTGGGTTCCTCGGATCTATGCACTTGCGTCTTAAACATTTTAATCGTTACATCGCTAGTGTGCTACCTAGTGGTTAGAGCGTTGGACTAGAAACCGGGAAGGTTGCAAGTTCAAACCCCCGAGCTGACAAGGTACAAATCTGTTGTTCTGCCCCTGAACAGGCAGTTAATCCACTGTTCCTAGGCCGTCATTGAAAATAAGAATTTGTTCTTAACTGACTTGCCTAGTTAAATAAAGGTAAAAAAAATAAAAAGTATACTGCATTTTACTATACCGGTATTGGTATTACTTTACATTCTAACATAATTTTGTTTAATTAAATGATTCTGTAGTTCTTGCAGTAATCCGTTTTTATCAGCAGTACAAAACTGCTACAGCTGAGAACTGCTAGCTGAATGCTAGCACAACTAGTCAACAACTTCAGAGTAGAGACCCTCAGAAATCGTCCGACTGCCCTTTTATTAAGATCTGCAAATTAACCCGAAAGTACACGGTCAAAGATGATGATGGTGATAATATTCTGATATTCTTTATTTTATAGAGGCATACTAAGACAAAATGCACTTGACAGTGTTTAAATTATAACAAATTTGTGCAGGAAATTTAAGAAATTGAAGAAAAATATGGAAGGCGAAGGCTGGAATTGAACAAATAACTACAGAAATAGCAACCATTGATCGAGTACCCGAGTTTGAGGCTACAAAATTAGTATTTCGTTGTTCTACAAATAAGACTACTTCACTTTCAGCAATGTCTTACTATTTTTGGTGGTTGTTTGTTTGAACAGTATAAAGCAATCAGAATGGAGAAAGCCCCAATTTTAAAACCACTTAGAATGAATTTGAAACGTCAAATAGCTTCATACCGTCAATGACAAAAATAGTGTGATATGATATATTGGCCATATTGCCCAGCGCTAAGGCCCAGTGTGCCTTATTTCCATTTTATTATCCAGGGAATATATGTTTTATTGTGATGTATGGGTACTTAAGCTTCATTTACATGTCGTTCTAATACACTGGGTCAATCTTCTTCTTTTTTTCTCATCTGGCGTGGAGTTGGATTGTTTGTTCACGATATCACAAGTAGAGATACTGTGTTCCTGGAACTCCACACTGCCAAAATATTTGAAGCTGTTGAATCTAACACTGAAGTCCCCGTCCCCGTCCCCCCTTTTGCGACAGCTACCTTGCATCCAAGAGAGCCTGGCCTATTTTTCAACTCGCTCTGTTTCCCTCCAAGCTATAGAGCGGTGGCGGAACAGTGGCGAGCCATGCAGTGTTTTATGGCTGATTTATCACACGTGGGAGGGTCTAGTAGCCTATCATGCTCTACAAATGTGCCTGGGTTTTAGGCACACATGCTGTGGAGGGTAAAACACGATAGAGCCTCGAATTGCACACCTTCGATTTTTGTTTTGTTCTTACAGTCCATATTTGTGATTATTTTGACATTGTGCAGGCTTTCAGTCAACTATGAAAATAAAGGATGGCACGATGATGGTGGGCTAACAATCAGATTTGAATATTGGCCTTTGCTGTTCTGTTTGTCCTCTTTCAGACATATCCCAAGGGTGTCTGTGACAGTTGCACTACCACTGCTCTCAATCATGGTGTGTGTGTGTGTGTGCGCTCTGATTTAATACCAAGCCATTTTGTATTGGTATCTAGGCGAAGGAAGGCACCCTTGCTTTAATTACCAGCGTTTTCTATACACGCTCGGCTGTGTGGATGAGTCATCCGTCACAGAAAATGCACAGCGAGCGTGATTCACACTCTGTAATGCAATATCAAAGTGCTGCTGTTTTTTTCACCCTAGAGTTACAGATAAGTTGTCGGTCTGACAGGCCTGGCGGTGAAGACGAGCACCTCACAGCCCCGGAGACACACAGGGCTATCGAGTGTTTCAGCCCCTGGGAGGCCAACTGTCACCTTTACACCCCCACTATTTCAGCAAGAGAATTCACAAGAGATGGAGACAGATTTGACCATTCAGATGACAAAATGCAAGACTTTTGTTAAAATTAAACAACAAAAATGAAAATATAGCTAATCATGTCTAATATATTTGTCCTCCAAATCCACCCACCTAGAAATGGCTGTGGAATATTCCCATCCTATTGCCACAACTGATCTCTTAAGGTATTGGCCAGAGAAGGGCTTGATTAAAAAGGGGGATGGGAGGTAGGTAGACTGGCCCATTGCCGTGACGACTTGGTAACATTAAGCCTTAGCAGTATTCAGAGTCACGTCAGTGCCTGGAACAATGGCATCCAATCCATCATGATTTTGTGACCATTCACTCTGCATATAGCCTAATACAGCTAACTACCGCTAGTGACTTCTACAACTAGTCCTAATTACATTGAAGAGCGATTTTTTTCTTAGAGGAAAAACGATATATTTTTTAAACGTGCACAATGGATTTAACATTATTTTGGGTTATGTAAAAGTTCTGCAAAGCCTATCTTGTGTGGGAAATATTTAGAAATATTATTCTCAATGAACTCCTCCTACTCATTGAGAGTATTTAGACTATAAATATATTTAGACTATAAAATATATTCCTAAAAGCTTTTTGTCGTAAATTTGACGGTGTTCATTTTTACTTGTTTTACAGGTTGGAATGTATGGGACAGTGGCTGCTTTAATCCATTATCCTCTCTGGGATGATGTAACGCTGACATAACCTGCAACATGAGGAGTTTTAAGGTGCCAGTGGCAGTTAGTACCAGCCAGAGCTCACTTAATCACCATTGATCACCAGATCCATCCAGATTTGTCCGATATCAGCTTCTGTGAACTGAAAGTGAAAACATTGGTCTGTGAGAGAGGTCGCCTGGGCAGCTCTACTTCAAGTTCCCTTAAGGTCACCCATGTCAATGTCGGCAGGTTCTCCCACCGCTACCATGGCCTCTTCACAAAAACATGGATGAAAATGGTGATTTTAAACATGACGACATTAAACAGGATGGGGACAAAGGGCCTCAAAGGTCTGGTTCCAGAGTGAACCTGTCCCAGAAGAGGCAGGCAACAGTGGGATTGGCAGTTGTAGCACATCTTGCTTGGTCAGTTCACTCCTGAGAGACCCCAGGATGATGCACACTAGTCTGAGCTCTCTGACAGACTTGTGATATCTCACATCGCACGGGTGTAGTTGTGCGGACTTAAGGAGTGGACAATGAACAGAACAAAGAAGTATGAAGGTCTGCGTTCCGAGGGGAAGCCCCCGGCTGAAGTCCCTATAGGTTGGCAGCGGAGGATCACCCACAGCGGGGTTGTCTACATAAGGTAAGACCTACTCTACCTGTATTTAAACTAACCTGGGGCCCATCTGCCCAATCAGAATTTAGGCTAATGACTTCTTTCATTCTACAGGAAGATTTTCATGTAACTTGTCTGTAACCATTTGAAATGTGTTTGTTGAACAGGTTCCTTCATACAGGATAAAAAATAAAAATAAAACTTTTATTTGCGTATTAGGCCCACTACACCCTTTCAATTGTCCTTTTGTTTTATATTCTCAGAGATGCTTGTCATTAGGGATGTAACGATTCACTGATACGCATCGGTCCCCTATTTGACATGTTTAAGTGTTTTTTTTTTTGTCTCCCGAGTGACGCAACGGTCTAAGGCACTGCATATCAGTGCTAGAGGCGTCACTACAGACCCTGGATCGATTCCAGGCTGTGTCGCAACCGGCCGTGATTGGGAGTCCCATAGGGCGGCGCACAATTGGCCCAGCGTCGTTAGGGTTTGGCCGGGGTAGGCCGTCGTTGTAAATAAGAATTTGTTCTTAACTGACTTGCCTAGTTCAATAAATAAAATAAAAAGTTATGATCAGTCCGCGGAACCCAAACCGATCCAAATGTAGCATCTGTCAGAAAATCTATTCAAACGTTACGAACCTCTGATTTACTCAAATGTTTTGCTCCCATTTGTACTTTCTACCTTCCAAAAAGACCCCATATTTTGTCACAACTGATGCGTCCTTCCCTCCAGTGTCGAACTGTAACTGTGTTGACAGTCATTGATAAACAAGTCATCGTGCATGCCGAACAACCCCAGGGAATATCAGTAGCCTAAACAAACTACACAATGTGCCCAGCTTCGCAAGGTAGGCGGCATGTTCCTAATCTTGCACGTCTATTCTGCGGGCATCTTCAGCATTCAAATGCTAAAATTGCTTGCGCGATATTAGGTTGTCACTCAACTAATAAAGCCTGTGTAATTATGCACTATTGAAAATGTGTGTTTTACAGGAATAATAGGAAGTTACCGGAGACAACACTCATCTTGCTGTAGGCTACCTGCTGAATGGGACCTACAAAACGATTTATTTTGATTGTTCAGGTTCAGGCTTTAATAAATGTCTATATGGTCATTTTTCGATATACAGGAAAAGGGATATAATTTTATAACGAGGACAGCAATCACCTTTGTTGGGTGTGCTGCGTGGCCAAAGTGAGAGAAGTTCACTCTGTAAAACTTGAAAACAGTCAAAACCATATGATTTGGAGATGGCGTGAAATCCAAAGTTGTCTTATTTGTTCATTGGGTATGTTAAGCTGGCACTTAACAAACTAGTTTACACACACACACACCACACACACACAGCAAGCTGGTACTTAACAAACTGTACAGGCTATAAACAAGCAGGAAAACTTGTATGTGGATGCTGTTTTTCTGGTTGCTGGTGATTTTTTTAAATTCCACGTTAAGACACGCGATGCCCAACTTCCATCAACATGTCTCCTTTCTGACTAGGGGTGATAAATTCCTAGACCACTGTTATTCGACCCCCATGCATGCATACAAGGCCCTCCCTCATTCACCATTTGGCGAATCAGATCATGACTCTGTACTCCTGTTTACTGTTTATAAGCAGAAGCTCACCAGACTCCGATATTTTTGCTACAGGACTGCTTTGCTAGCGCTGCTTGGAATATGTTTTGAGAATCCGCCGATAACATCGAGCGAACCACCTCCGTTATTGGCTTCGTTAGGAAATGCATCAGCGACATTGTCCCCACAGTGCAGATGTTCTGCTTCCCCAATCAAAAGCCCTGGATTAACACTGAGGATGGCGCTAAGCTAGCGCACAGGGCTGCCGATCACAACCCGGAGGCTACTGCTGAGGAAAGGAACAAGTACAAGAAGTCCACCGGTGACCTCTGCAGAGTCATCAAACAAGCAAAAGGACAATATGGGAATAAGGTGGAAATATCAAAATCAAACTCTGTCACATGCGCCGAATACAACAGTGCAGTTCAAGAAGAGCTAAGAAAAATATTTAGCAAATAAAGTAAAAAAATGTAATAAAAATAACATTAACGAGGCTATATACAGGGGTTACTGGGACCGTGTCAGTGTGCGGGGGTACAGGTTAGTTGAGGTAATTTGTACATGTAGGGGGGTGAAGTGACTATGCATAGATAATAAACAGTGAGTAGCAACAGTCGTACAAAACAAATGGAGAGGGGGGGGTCACTGTAATAGTCCGGTGGCTATTTGATTAATTGTTCAGCAGTCTTATGGCTTGGTGGGGTAGAAGCTGTTAAGGAGCCTTTTGGTCCTAGATTTGGGGCTCTGGTACTGCTTGCTGTACGGTAGCAGAGAAAGTCTTTGACTTTGGTGACTGGAGTCTCTGACAATTTTATGGGCTTTCCTCTGACACCGCCTATTATATAGGTCCTGGATGGCAGGAAGCTTGGCCCCAGTGATGTACTGGGCCGTACACACTACCCTCTGTAGCGCCTTAAGGTCAGATGCCGAGCAGTTGCCATACCAGGCGGTGATGCAACCGGTCAGGATGCTCTCGATGGTGCAGCTGTAAAACCTTTTGAGGATCTGAGGACCCATGCCAAATCTTTTCAGTGTCCTGAGGGGGAATAAACTTGTCGTGCCCTCTTCACGACTGTCTTGGTGTGTTTGGACCATGATAGTTCGTTGGTGATGTGGACATCAAGGAACTTGAAACTCTCGACCCGCTCCACTACAGCCCTGTTTCAAAGCACTTCATGGCTACCGACGTAAGTGCTACGGGTATGTAATGATTTAGGCAGGTTACCTTCGCTTCCTTGGGCACAGGGACTATGGTGGTCTGCTTGAAACATGTACAGTTGAAGTCGGAGGTTTACATACACCTTAGCCAAATACATTTAAACTCAGTTTTTCACAATTCCTGACATTTAATCCTAGTAAAAATCCCGGTGTTTAGGTCAATTAGGATCACCACTTTATTATAAGAATGTGAAATGTCAGAATAATATTAATTTATTTCAGTTTTAATTTATTTCATCACATTCCAAGTGGGTCACAAGTTTACATACACTCAATTAGTATTTGGTAGCATTGCCTTTAAATTGTTTAACTTGGGTAGCCTTCCACAAGCTTCCCACAATCATTTGGGTGAATTTGGGCCCATTCCTCCTGACAGAGCTGGTGTAACTGAGTCAGGTTTGTTGGCCTCCTTGCTCGCACACACTTTTTCAGTTCTTCCCACAAATTTTCTATGGGATTGAGGTCGGGGCTTTGCGATGGCCACTCCAATACCTTAACTTTGTTGTCCTTAAGCCATTTTGCCACAACTTTGGAAGTATGCTTGGGGTCATTGTCCATTAGGAAGACCCATTTGCGACCTAGCTTTAACTTCCTGACTGATGTCTTGAGATGTTTCAATATATCCACATAATTTTCCTGCCTCATAAAGCCATCTATTTTATGAAGTGCACCAGTCCATCCTGCAGTAAAGCATCCCCACAACATGATGCTGCCACCCCCGTGCTTCACGGTTGGGCTAGTGTTCTTCGGCTTGCAAGCCTCCCCCTTTGTCATCCAAACATAACGATGGCCATTATGGCCAAACAGTTCTGTTTCATCAGACCAGAGGACATTTCTCCAAAAAGTACGATCTTTGTCCCCATGTGCAGTTGCAAACCGTAGTTTGGCTTTTTTTATGGCGGTTTTGGAGCAGTGGCTTCTTCCTTGCTGAGCGGACTTTCAGGTTATGTTGATATAGGATTTGTTTTACTGTGGATATAGATACTTTTGTACCCGTTTCCTCCAGCATCTTCACAAGGTCTGGGATTGTTCTGGGATTGATTTGCACTTTTCTCACCAAAGTACGTTAATCTCTAGGAGACAGAACGCGTCTCCTTCCTGAGCGTTATGACCGCTGCGTGGTCCCATGGTGTTTATACTTGCGTACTATTGTTTTTACAGATGAACGTGGTACCTTCAGGCATTTGGAAATTGCTCCCAAGGATGAACCAGACTTGTGGAGGTGTATCATTTTTTTTGAGGTCTTGGCTGATTTCTTTTGATTTTCCATTGATGTCAAGCAAAGAGGAACTGAGTTTAAAGGTAGACCTTGAAATACATCCACAGGTGCACCTCCAATTGACTCAAATTATATCAATTAGCCTATCAGAAGCTTCTAAAGCCATGACATAATTTTCTGGAATTTTCCAAGCTGTTTAAAGGCACAGTCAACTTAGTCTTTGCACAAAGTAGATGTCCTAACTGACTTAACAAACTATAGTTTTGGCAACTTCTTGATGCTACCCATCCCTTTAGCGAGATAATTGTCATCAAAAACCGCTGAATTGCATAGCGCCACATTCAAATAATATTACTAAAAATATTTATTCATGAAATCAGAAGTGCAATATTGCAAAACACACCTTAGCCTTTTGTTAATCCACCTGTCGTGTCAGATTTTGAAAATGTGCTTTACAGCGAAAGCAATCCAAGCATTTGTGTAAGTTTATCGATCGCTCGGCAAAACATTATGAACACCTAGCATCAAGTAGTTTGGTCAAGAAAATCAGAAAAGCAATCAAATCAATCTTTTACCTTTTGATCTTCGGATGTTTGCACTCACGAGACTCCCAGTTACACAATAAATGTTCCTTTTTTTCCATAAAGATTATTTTAATATCCAAAATACCTCCGTTTGTTTGGCACGTTATGTTCAGAAATCCACAGGAAAGAACAGTCACGACAATGCAGACATTCCAAATAGTATCCGTAATGTCCACAGAAACATGTCAAGCGTTTTTTTAATAATCAATCCTCAGGTTGTTTTTAAAATATATAATCGATAATATATCAACCGCAGCTGACTTAAGTAGGAGAGAGAAAGGCAATGGCTGCCCAAACTATGTTGCGCAAAGCGAAACGCTGCTGGCACCCGGCCATACAATGACGCGATGTTATCTTTCTCGCTCATTTTTCAAAATAAAAGCCTGAAACTATGTCTAAAGACTGACACCTTGAGGAAGTGATAGGAAAAGGAATCTGGTTGATATCCCTTTAAATGGAGCAAAGGCAGGCTATGGAACATGGAGTTTTCAAAATAGAAGCCACTTCCTGGTTTGATTTTCCTCAGGGTTTCGCCTGCAATATCAGTTCTGTTATACTCACAGACAATATTTTGACAGTTTTTGAAACTTTAGAGTGTTTTCTATCCTAATCTGTCAATTATATGCATATTCTAGCATCTGGTCGTGAGAAAAAGGCTGTTTACTTTGGGAACGTTATCTTTCCAAACATAAAAATAGCGACCCTAGCTTCAAGAGGTTTTAACAAGAAATTTGTGGAGTGGTTGGAAAAACAAGTTTTAATGACTCCAACCTAAGTGTATGTTAACTTCCGACTTCAACTGTAGGTATTACAATCTCAGTCAGGGATTGAAATTGTCAGTTTAGACACTTGTCAGTTGGTCCGCACATGCTTTGAATACACGTCCTGATAATCCATCTGGCCTCACGGCTTTGTGAATGTTGACCTGTTTAAAGGTCTTGCTCACATCGGCTACCGAGAGCGTTATCACACAGTCATCCAGAACAGCTGGTGCTCTCGTGCATGCTTCAGTGTTGCTTGCCTCAAAGTGAGCATAAAAGGCCTTAAGTTTGTCTGGTAGGCTCGGGTCACTGGGCAGCTCGCGTCTGAGTTTCCCTTTGCAGTCCGTAATAGTATTCAAGCCCTGCCGCATCCGATGAGCGTCAGAGTCGGGGTAGGAGGATTCAATCTTAATCCTGTATTGACGCTTTGCTTGTTTGATGGTTTGTCTGAGGGCATAGCGGGATTTCTTATGCGTGTCCGGATTAGTGTCCCGCTCCTTGAAAGCGGCAGCTCTAGCCTTTAGCTCGATGCGGATGTTGCCTGTCATCCATAGCTTCTTGTTGGGATATGTACGTACGGTCGTTGTGGGGATGTCGTTGATGCACTTATTGATGAAGCCGATGACTGAAGTGGTATACTCCTCAAAGCGATTAGATGAGTCCCAGAACATATTCCAGTCTGTGCTTGCAAAACAGTCCTGTAGCGTAGCATCCGCGTCATCTGACCACTTCCGTATTGAATGAGTCACTGGTACTACCTGCTTTCATTTTTGCTTATAAGCAGGAATCAGGAGGATATAATTATGGTCAGATTGACTGAATGCTGGGCGGGGGAGAGCTTTGTATGCATTAGAGTTGGTTGAGTGTGGTCTTAATGCCAGCATCGGTCTGTGGTGGTAAATAGACGGCTACGAATAATATAAATGACTCTCTTGGTAGATAGTGTGGTCTACAGCTTATCATAAAATGGTCTGTCTCAGGCGAGCAATACCTCAAGACTTCTTTAATATTAGACATCGCGCACCAGCTGTTATTGACAAAAATACACACACCCCCACCCCTCGTCTTACCAGACATAGCATCTCTCTTTTGCCGGTGCATGCAAAATCCCGCCAGCTCTATATTATCCTTGTTGTCTTTCAGCCAAGACTGTGAAACATAAGATATTACAGTTTTTAATGTCCCGTTGGTAGGATAATCGTAATCGTAGGTCATCAAATTTATTTTCCCATGATTGCATGTAAGCAAGTAGAACGGAAGGCAGTGGGAGTTTACCCGATCGCCTACGGATTCCCAGAAGGCAGCTCGATCTACGTCCTCTTTTCCTAAGTCTTTTCTTCACGCAAATGACAGGGATCTGGGCCTGTTCCCGGGAGAGCTGTAGGTCCTTCTCGTCGGATTTGTTAAAGGATAAAGCTTCTTCCGATTCGTGGTGAATAATCGCTGTTCTGATGTCCAGAAGTTATTTTCGGTCATAAGAGACAGTAACAGCAGCATTATGAACAAAATGATGAGAACTACATTGAAATGTGTTTCACTTATATTGGGACTTGTTCCTTTCCTCAGCCATAGTGTGTTATATGTGCAAAAGTACTATCTCACAACTCGATGAAACCTTCACTCTTCCGCAGACATTTTAGAAACAAAACATGCCAATTTGAAAAATAAGCCACGGGAGTTTTTTGAGTGAGAATTAAGGCTTTCGAGTAATAAGACATGTATAAAAGCAACAGATACCATTAATAAGAAGGGGCTAGAAGCATCTTATATGGTGAGCTACTGAGTGGCTAGGACAGGCAATCCCCATGCTATTGTGGAGGACTTAATTCTTCCTCCTGCCGTGAATATGGCTGGGGGAAATGGCCCAAAAAACTATATAGACAATGCCTTCGTCAAACAACACTGTTTCACGGCGCATCAGTGACATGGCAGGAGATGTTTTGAAACAATTACTGCTTCGCATACAAGCTAGTGAATTATATGGGTTACAGCTGGATGAGTCAACAGACGTGGCGGGCCTGGCACAGCTCCTGGTATATGTCCCTTACGTTTATGGGGGGTCAATTAAGGAAGACATCCTCTTCTGCAAACCAACAACGGGAGAGGATATTTTTAAAGTACTGGACAGCTTTGTGACATCAAATGGTCTTTGGCCGTGACAGTGAGACGTAGTCGAGTGGTAACGTGCGTGCAATCAGTTGCTCCTGACGCCACTTGGGTACACTGCAGCATCCACCGAGAGGCTCTTGCTGCCAAGGGAATGCCTGACAGCTTGAAAGATGTTTTGGACACTACAGTGAAAAGGGTTAACTTTGTTAAAACAAGGCCCCTGAACTCCCGTGTATTTTCTGCACTATGCAATGATATGGGCAGCGACCATGTAACGCGGTTACAATATACAGATGTGCGCTGGTTATCAAGGGGAAAAGTATTGACGTTTTTTTTTTTTTTATTATTGAGAGATGACCTTAGTTTTCTTTACGGACTATAATTTTCACTTGTCTGACCGCTTGCATGAGGCCAGTCGTGTGAGAAACTCATCATATCTGGGTGATGTTTTCTCTCGCCTGAATGATCTATGATTACAGAGACTCTCCGCAACTATATTCGATGTGCGAGACAAAATTGAGGCTACGATTAAGAAGTTGGAGCTCTTCTCTGTTTGCGTTAACAAGGACAACACACAGGTCTTTCCATCATTGTATGATTTTTTTGGTGTGCAAATATACTCAAGTTTACGGACAATAGAGGTCGACCGATTATGATTTTTCAACGCCGATACTGATTATTGCAGGACCAAAAGAAGCCGATTCCGCTTTTTAAAATGTATTTTTATTTAATTGTAATAATGACAATTACAACAATACCGAATGAACACTTATTTTAACTTAATATAATACATCAATAAAAATCAATTTAGCCTCATAAATAATGAAACATTCAATTTGGTTTAAATAATGTTAAAAACAAAGTGTTGGAGAAGTAAATATGTGCAATGTAAGAAAGCTAACGTTTGAGTCCCTTGCTTAGAACATGAGAACATATGAAAGCTGGTGGTTCCTTTTAACATGAGACTTCAATATTCCCAGGTAAGAAGTTTTAGGTTGTAGTTAATATTGTATTTATATGACTATTTCTCTCTCTACCATTTGTATTTCATATACCTTTGAGTATTGGATGTTCTTATAGGCACTTTAGTATTGCCAGTGTAAAAGTATAGCTTCCGTCCCTCTCCTCGCCCCTACCTGGGCTCGAACCAGGAACACATCGACAACAGCCACACTCAAAGCAGCGTTACTCATCGCTCCACAAAAGCCGCGGCCCTTGCAGGGCAAGGGGAACAACTACTCCAAGTCTCAGAGCGAGTGACGTTTGAAACGCTATTAGCGCGCACCCGCTAACTAGCTAGCTATTTCACATTGGTTACACCAGCCATTAGGCTGATAGGCTTGAAGTCGTAAACAGCGTTGTGCTTGCGAAGAGCTGTTGGCAAAACGCACGAAAGTGCTGTTTAAATGAATGCTTACGAGCCTGCTGCTGCCAACCATCGCTCAGTCAGACTGCTCTATCAAATCATAGACTTAATTATAACACAATAACACACAGAAATACGAGCCTTAGGTCATTAATATGGTCGAATCCGGAAACTATAATTTAGAAAACAAAACGTTTATTTCAGTGAAATACGGAACCGTTTCGTTTTTTTATCTAACGGGTGGCATCCCTAAGTCTAAATATTCCTGTTACATTGTACAACCTTCAATGTTATGTCATAATTCTGTAAAATTCTGGCAAATTAGTTCGCAATGAGCCAGGCTGCCCAAACTGTTGCATATACCCGGACTCTGCGTGCCATGAACGCAAGAAAAGTGACACAATTTCACCTGGTTAATATTGCCTGCTAACCTGGATTTCTTTTAGCTAAATATGCAGGTTTAAAAATATATACTTCTGTGTATTGATTTTAAGAAAGGCATTGGTGTTTATGGTTAGGTACAGTCTTGCAACGATTGTGCTTTTTTTGCAAATGCGCTTTTGTTAAATCATCCCCCAGCATTGCATCGATTATATGCAACGCAGGACACACTAGTTAAACTAGTAATATCATCAACCATGTGTAGTTAACTAGTGCTTATGATTGATTGATTGTTTTTATAAGATAGGTTTAATGCTAGCTAGCAACTTACCTTGGCTTATACTGCATTCACGTAACAGGCAGGCTCCTCGTGGAGTGCAGTGGGAGGCAGATGGTTCGAGCGTTGGACTAGTTAACCGTAAGGTTGCAAGATTGAATCCCAGAGCTGACAAGGTAAAAATCTGTCGTTCTACCCCTGAACAGGGCAGTTAACCCACTGTTCCTAGGCCGTCATTGAGAATAAGAATGTGTTCTTAACTGACTTGCCTAGTTAAATAAAGTGTAAAAAAAACGGCAACATCGGGGTCCAAAAATACCGATTTCCGATTGTTATGAAAACTTGAAATCGGCCCTAATTAATTGGCCATTCCGATTAATCGGTCAACCTCTAACGGACAATGTCAAATGTGATATAGCGAAGCATCTAAGTGAGTTGGGTGCGCCATTATGCAGGTACTTTCTCGAAAAGGATGACACAAACAACTGGATTTGTTATCCCTTTCATGCACTGCCTCCAGTCCACTTAGCTTACAATGATGTCAAAAAAACATTTGAGAGTGCGCTGACCCTGGTGCTAGAGGGGGTACGCAACTGGAGGTTGAATATTTGAAGGGGTACGGGACTATAAAATGTTCGGTAACCACTGGTCCTAAGTGAATTCTGGAGATATTCAGAATATGAATGTAATCTATTACTAGCAAGTTATTAATTTCATGTACCTTGTTTCTTAACCTGTTGATCCTACTTGAGACGCAGACGTCTCAAGTAGGCACCTGGAAATGCAAATGCGCTACGCTAAATGTACTCGTTAACCTACATATATTAACGTGGGATATTTTGACCACTTTTCTGGGATGCTTGCTTGTTTTCTTAGCTCTCTCTGGGAAGCTTAGCAGAAGTAGATATTCTCATGTTATTTATGTTAGTGCATGGTGAGCTGCACACAGTGGACTTCCAACTAGGGCACACTGGCTCATTGCTAACAGCATAAATCTGATTCATAGACACGTGATTGCTGCATACAATAGCGGTAGGATCAGCAGAGGCATTCAGGGCAGTTAGGGGGACATAAATCAGGTTACTTACATTGTCTACCTATGCCCCTGGTATAATGTACATTTGCTAAAGCATTATGATGACTCAGCGACACAATGGTAGGGATTAACTGGGCTGGGGCATTGAAGTCATTGTCTCAACTCAGCCTTATAATGCTGTGAAAGGATTCAGGAACCAAAATCATTTGGATGGATCCCATCCTCCTTATAAAGTGTGTTTTGTTTCCAAAAGGTATTGAAATTGTCAACAAAAGTTATACCCATTGAGCTGCACCTAGCCAGTTGTGAAGAGAAAGAATCCTGCTAAAGCGTTCAATGCCATGATTCAGAGAGGCCACAGGGCCAGATATGATGGGTCTTTTATTAGTGTCTAGCAGATAGTCAATCAGCTCTTTGAAATCCTGTTTCAACTGTTCAGAACTGCCCTTCATAATGTCATTTAAACCCACCAATACTACGATATAATCGATGTCCTGGCGTAGTACGTTCAGGAGCAGCTTAGTATTGTCATTTACTCGAGCTCTGGGATAGGACACTGTTTTTGCACGAGGAACAGTCACATTTTCTTACCTTGGAGCTGCCCAAAATCACAGCTGGCAAGAAGGACAAGGAAATCTGCCCACTCCCACTTTTCACAGGATGGTGCAGGCCTCCAGACTCCCCGCTTGATCCAGAGTAGGGATCAAAGGTTGCCAACGTCGACTTCTAAATCGTAGGAGTAGGCACGGCGGCTGCAGACACAGGTACCCCCAGCGACGAAGGTGTAGGAAGCTCAGGCTACAGCGCGACAAAACTATTCAATATTTGTATCCGCTCCGGACCTCTCTTTGGGAATGTAGACGTTTTTGGAGATGTTTTTGTAGATCTTTTTGGCTTCCGCGGCTCGTGACGTGACGATCTTTGATTGCCATGCTCCTTTTGCTGTGCTCCTTCAACTCTATCAGATGGGGGAGGAGAGGCAGAGATGGCTCCGGGCAACGAACTCCGGGCAACACCAGCCAGTCAGATAATGATAAACAACAAGACGGAGATTCGTCCAACATGCACAAACGCCGTCAAGCCACTTGCGGAGAAAAGGTAAACATTCCACTCTGCATTTTCCCCAGTTTCTTACATTGACTGGCTACCTGCGTGATTAAAGAAGCCACCTCAAGACTATAATCCTTGCTGCAATGAAACTCTGAGTGATCCAGTTTTTCCCGAACAAAGCGTTGTGAATACAGCTCCTACAGCGCTGGAGCCATTCATTTACTTTTTCAGAGAGGTCTCCATTGGAAAACTCATCTGGGACTAACTTCGTTAGCTTGATGGCTAACGGTAGCAGCTTAGCTTGGTTAGCTGCTCTTTCAAGCCGACTTTAAGAATCCATGAAAAAACTATTTTGTTATTTATGTTTAACAAAGATTGGTTATGTTTTAGTTAAAATAACAAACTGAGTGGTTTCCAGTATACAGTGTTCAGCTGCGCACTCTGACGTCAGGACCAACAATGTAATCCCAAAGGTGTTCTATGGGGTTGAGGTCAGGGCTCTGTGCAGGCTAGTCAAGTTCTTTCACACCAATCTCAAGATACACTTTCTGTATGGACCTCGCTTTGTGGACAGGGGCATTGTCATGCTGAAACAGGAAAGGGACTTCTCCAAAATGTTGCCACAAAGTTGGAAGCACAGAGTCATCTAGAATGTCTTGTATGCTGTAGCGGTAAGATTTCACTGGAACTAAGGGGCCTAGCCCGCACCATGAAAAACAGTCCCAGACCATTATTCCTCCTCCACCAAACTTTACATTTGGCACTATGCATTTGGGCAGGTAGTACTCACCTGGCATCCGGCAAATGCAGATTAGTCCGTAGGACTGGCAGATGGAGAAGGGTGATTCATCAATCCAGAGTCCAATGACGGCAATCTTTACACCACTCCAGCCGATGCTTGGCATTGCGCATGGTGATCTTACGCTTGTGCGCGGTGGCTCGGCCATGGAAACCCATTTCATGAAGTTCTCGACAAACAGTTATTGTGCTGACGTTGCTTCCAGGGGCAGTTTGAAACTCTGTAGTGGGTGTTGCAACCAAGGACAGATGGTATTTACGCTCTATGCGCTTAAGCACTTGTTTTGGGAGGATGTGTGGCCTACCACTTCATGGCTGAGCCGTTGTTGCTCCTAGACGTTTCCACTTCACTGGAAGCAGTTTCCTCTGCTTAGAGCAACAGTGAAGTGGGCAGGGCAGTACTGATTTCTTATCTTACATCTGCAAGCAGAGTCTACATCAGGCAGTATGGCATTGTCTCCCTCAATCTGTGCAATGGTTACTGCTATAGGTTTCATGACTTTCAGGCTGCTTACCACTCTCTCCAAAAATACATTATCCAGGAGGATCATCTTGATGGGACTGGCCATATCGGAAGACTGATACGGACATTTCTTGGAGAGACTCCTTTCCCTCCAGGAGACTGTCAAACATGACAACATCACCCCAACAAGTGTTGCTGGGCAGCTTCAATGTGGTGCTCTTATTCTTCTCACTTTGCTTGGTGAGGTAGATTGCTGCTTTTCACTGCTATGATGTCCTTGATGAGCAGAATCAATGCATGACCAGCACAGCCAATGGATGTGATGTGTGGATAGGACTCCTCCACTTTAGACCAAGCAACTTTCATGTTTGCAGCATTGTCTGTCACCAGTGCAAATACCTTCTGTGGTCCAAGGTCATTGATGGCTGCCTTCAGCTTATCTGCGATGTAGTGACCGGTGTGACTGTTGTCCCTTGTTTGTGCTCTTGTAGAAATCAGGTTGAGGGGCGGAGATGTAGTTAATTATTCTTTCCCCATGAACATTTGACTATCCATCAGAGATGATTGCAATAGTCTGCTTTCTCTATGATTTGCTTGACCTTCACTTGAACTCTGAACTCGGCATCCATCAAATTAGTAGATAAAGCATGTCTGGTTGGAGGGGTGTATGCTGGGTGAAGAACATTCGGAAATCTCTTCCAATACACATTCTCTGTGAGCATCTGAGGTGAACCAGTTGCATACATAGCTCGAGCAAGACATTCATCAGCATTTCTCTGACTACGTTCCTCCATTGAGTCAAATAAACTTCTGATTCCAGGAGGACCATGAGTTGTTGCTATCGATAAGATGTCTGATCTATCATTTTCACCTCAAATAGAAGTAGAGGGACTTTTGTCAGAGGTTGCTTGTTGTGAGCGAGGAGGGAATTTTATGCTCTTTCCCAGATGATTCTGCATCTTTGTTGCATTCTTCACATATGATTTGGCACAGTATTTGCAAATGTACACAGCTTTTCCTTCTACATTAGCTGCAGTGAAATGTCTCCACATCAGATGGTGTTTTTTCTGTAAAGATTAGGAAAAATGAATTTCAAAAAACCCAAATACAATTCCATGTACAGATAAATAATTAAGCAGTTAAACAACTCCTTTGTAAGGTAAATGTTTTAAAATGAAACGTGTATGGAAAAGGGTGAATTAACACTCCTCAGTTAGCAGGCTCAAGCCAGCTAAAACCCACATGGTAACTAACTAGCAGAAATTGTTAACAAGTTAGACATGATTTAAACACACTTTGCTGTAGGTAACTTTTTTGTTAACTAGAAAATAGTTGCCTACAGCAAAGTGTGTTTGTCATACATGTTGGTCATATAAAATATATTCACCCCGCCCAGTATTGTAATCAAAACTTGTCTCAGACAGTTTAGTAGTGTGAGCTCAATAGCATCTCATTAATGTGCAAGATCTTGATAATCAGCTGTACATGTAATCGAAGAATGCACTGTGGGAATAGTTTAATGCACTGTGGGAATGCAATGCACTGTGGGAATAGTTTAAACAAAATATGCTACAAGACCTAGACTTGCCTTATGTGTATCCCACAAAAAAGGTTCACTGTTATAAGTAAACTTTTTTTAATGAATTTAAGCAAAATTCCCCAATTCCCGGGCTTAACTTCCCATGGAAAAAATCTGGGAAAATTCTGGAAATGTACAGGGAAGCTTCTGACCATTTGCAACCCTAATTGTATCTGCCTGCTCTGGTCTGGGCACCTACGCTCGAGCCAACAGCTTGATGATACAGTGCGGGTAGGCTGTGTGGGTAGACTAGTCTACATGATGAGATGATGGATAAGAGCGAGAATATTTTTATTTGTCAAATGGCAGCCAAGCATCGATGATCATGTCACCAGAATAAGACCCTAAATATTTATTGGAAAGCAACATCAAGCTCATCACCATGCACTTTCACCACGCAGTGAAGTTTACCTGTCTAGGATTGGAGTTCCGCCAAATGCAATCAACAGAAATCTAATAATTAAATTTTCTCAAACATACAATTATTAGGCACCATTTTAAAGATAAAATTCTCGTTAATCCAACCACAGTGTCCGATTTCAAAAAGGCTTTTCGGCTAAAGCAGAACATATCATTATGTTAGGTCAGCAACTAGTCACAGAAAGCATACAGCGATTTTCCAAGCAAAGAGAGGAGTCACAAAAAGCAGAAATATTGATAAAATGAATCACTAACCTTTTGATATTCTTCATCCGATGACACTCCCGGGACAACATGTTACACAATACATGTATGTTTTGTTCGATCAAGTTCATATTTATATTCAAAAACCTCAGTTTACATTTGGCTTTGCCTCCAAAACATCCTGTGAATTTGCACAGGGCCACATCAAATCACAGAAATACTCATAATGAACATTAATAAAAGATACAAGTGTTATTTACAGATTTAAAGATATACTTCTCCTTAATGCAACCGCTGTGTCAGATTTCAAAAAAACTTTACGGAAAAAGCAAACCATGCAACAATCTGAGTATGGCGCTCAGGACATACACAACCCAAGAATATATCTGCCATGTTGGAGTCAACATAAGTCAGAAATAGCATTATAAATATTCATGTACCTTTTGATCTTTGTCAGAATGCACTACCAGGAATCCCAGTTCCACAATAAATGTTTGATTTGTTCCATAAAGTCCATCATTTATGTCCAAATTCCTCCTTTTGTTAGGGCGTTTAGTAAACAAATCGAAACTCACGAGGCGCGGGAAAGTGCAGCGGAATTGTCTGGCCGTAGAAACAAATCAAACAATATATAGAATCAATCTTTAGGATGTTCTTATCATAAATGTAATGTCCCAACCGGAGAATTCCTATGTCTGTAGAAAAGCAATGGAACGAGAGGTAACTTTCTCATGACCACGCATCACGAGACTGAGGCTGCTGGCAGACCGCTGACTCATTCACCTCTCATTCAGCCCCCCTTCACAGTAGAAGCCTGAAACAACGTTCTAAAAACTGTCGACATCTAGTGGAAGCCTTAGGAAGTGCAAGATGACCCATATCCCACTGTATATTCAATAGGGGCTGAGTTGAAAACCTACAAACCTCAGATTTCCCTCGCCCTGGTTGGATTTTTTCTCAGGTTTTTGCCTGCCATATGAGTTATTTTATACTCACAGACATCATTCAAACAGTTTTAGTGTTTTCTAATAATACTAATAATATGCATATATTAGCATCTGGGACTGAGTAGGAGGCAGTTTACTCTGGGCACGCTTTTCATCCAAACGTGAAAATGCTGCCCCCTATCCATAAGAAGTTCTGTAGTCTGTAGTCTAATAAACTGTGTGGTTTCCTGAGTCTAAGTGGGGAGGACTATACACCACATTGCGTGACTCCAAATTTTCTTTGACATGATGGTTATTATCAATATTTTCTGTCCATGAGCTGTAGTGAGAGGAAGCGTTTCAATACCAGGGCCAGTCGAGCATAACACCTTCCAGAATCCAATATTGCCACACTCCCTCCCTCCCTCCCTCCCTCTTCATCTGCCCTTTCTGGTGGGCAGATCTGGGCAACATGGCCTTGAGGGGAAGTATGTTTGAGAGCAGTGACTGTATTATACAGAGAAAATTGTGTCCTCTGAAAAACTGTGAAACGCTGTCAGGATCTGTGTTTTATGGCACCATAATTCCCCACGCGTCAGCCACTTTTCACTCCCTTACTTTCAATAAGATCTTTTTTTTTGGTGTGACGCTTGTAAAAAAATGAATTAATAAATAATATTCTCCGGAAACAAGCCTTTTAAGCTGATGACACTCTTGTTGTCATTGTGAGGTGAGCCATTGTCATGGTAATGTGGCCCTCCCATATTTTGTGAGCTTTGCTTCTTTTGCTGTGCCTGATTTACTTTATCCAGGCCATTTTGATATAATTTAATGTGTATGGATGTGTCCCATATGGTACCCTATTCCCTGTATAGTGCACTACTTTTGACCAGAACCACTTTAGGGAATAGGGGGCAATTTCTGATGCAGACTGTCTTTATGTAGCTACTGTATGCCGTTAACGTTGGTCAGTCACAGAACTTCTCTTCTTCCACTTTCCAGTCCCAGTGGCTCTTTGTTAGCCTGTCTGGAGCAGGTGAAGAGCTACCTGCTGACTGATGGCACCTGCAAGTGTGGCCTGGAGTGTCCTCTCACTGTTCACGAGGTGAGCCAGCCAGGAGATGTTTGTGGGTGTGTGATGGGGCCACTCCTGGTAGCTGGGTCATAAAGTTCAAGGGAAAACACACTGCGCATGCTACTGAACACGAACACACTTCTAACTGTAGCCAGGGTTCGGAGGAGAGAGGTGACACGTATGTTATAGGAGTAGCCACTTACACACGCTAACATCTTTCACCCCCCCCCTCAGATATTCAGCTTTGACCCCGGGGCGGTGGTCAAGCATAGGATGGCTGAGGATGCACAAGCCGATGCCGATTTCACCAAGCTGTGTATCCACAAGAGGAAGATCATTGCCACGGCGACACTGCACAGGAACATGGAGTCACTGCACCCCTCGCTGGCTCTGGCTAGTCACGGTAGTGGCACTGGTATGTGGAAGTTGTTTCTCAATTTGAGAGGCAAGCTTGCCCCCCTGGTTCTCTGTAGCTCAGTTGGTAAAGCATGACTCTTGCAACGCCACGATAGTGGATTTGATTTCCGGGGCCAGCAATACGTGAAATGTATGCACGCATGTCTGTCACTTTGGATAAAATTATCTGCTAAATGGTCATTATTATTATTATTATTATTATTATTATTTATATTATAACAATCCAACCATTCATATAGCTTATTGGTTGATAATGAAGTTCAATATCTTACAGCATTTGATTGCCATTCAATTGCTTTTACCCTCCAGTGGGATGTCACTAGATATGATGACGTGAGCATCTGTGCATTCTCAGCTAGTTTTGTTCCGTTTTTCCATATGCCATGGAGAAATTAAAATGAAAGACAATATCTTTATGACGGATTGAGATCAGCTCTGTCAGAAATGCTCTGTTCCGTGCAGCATTTTTTACAGCTGCTGTGCTGCATTGTGCCCTGTCAGCATTGTGTTATAAAAGAGAAGCAAAAATGTGACACTGTCTGAACATGCATACACATATCAGCTAGATTATATTTCCATAACGTTCAGTCTGCTTATCTGCTGTCATCTAACTGTTTGCTGTAAATATAAGGTGTCTGTTGTCAATTAAGCACTGTTTGTGTAGTTGCAAGTTCAGAATGGAAAATGCTGAGTGAGTCACTCAGAATCATCTCAATTTTCATCTGTAATATCAACGTGACAAAACTAAGATGACTACTAAATGAGATTACTAATATGAACAATATTACTCTGCTTTGTAGGTTCGGCGACGGTGGGTCCTATGAGTCATCCAGCAATAAAGAACAATATGTACGATGGTCCAACCAACAAGATGACAATACCTGGTCAACGGTACTATAACCATGAACTGGGTTCTCCTCAGAGAGATCCGTACTCTGGTTACAGCAGGACAAGACTGGGGGGAAGTGATCGCTGTAGCCAACAACGGTCTCCCTATCGTATCCGCCACAGTGTCCTGCTCAGCCCCTCCTCCTCCACCTCATGTGGCTCGCAGCATTATGGTGATGGGACTCCCTCCCCAAGGACTGAACTTCTGGGGAGTCCTGAGCCCAACATGCTTGGTTTTCATGGAGCTTGCAGCCCAGGCTCTGCCCTTATGAACGGTGATCGTTTTACACCTCTCTCACCACCTAGTGTTCTGCTCCACGGCTCACCTTCGGCCACCCAGCCTTCGTGTGCCATAGCAGGAAGGACTAATGTACCTGTCAATGCCAAAAGCCCCAATATGCAGAAGCCCTTCTACAGCTTCCCCCACAACAACTTTCAACATAAGCTCCAGCCTGCATGCCATCCACACCCACAGTCGCACTTGTCCCTGTCTCAGCTCCCTCCCTCCTCTGAGATGGACCCTCTTGGTATCCTGGACCCCATTCCAAGCAAGGCTCCAAGCCAGGGTCCCTTAGTGTCAAATGTATCTGGCCTCCAACACAGTGCCCATTCTCAGGTACCACCAATGAATGTAAACATCCCCCCTACCAGTGTCCCTTTGCCCAGCAACCTGCCTTTACCAACTGGGAAGTCTGGACATGTTGGGCATGGCCAGAGGGTCCAGCACCACCCTACCCCTTCATCGGTCTCGTCCTCGCCTATTGTGTCCCCGGTACATGGGCCTGTCCTTGCCAGGATGGAGGAGTCACCCCACCGTTCACGTTGCTCCTCCGGATCTTCTGAACATGGGAGCTTCGCTCACCCCACGGGGGTCCAGGTTCCTTGTGGGGGTTCAAAGCCACTTCCCCGGTCCCCTCGGGCCTCCTTGGGGTCCCCTCGACCTGCAATGCCGCCAAGTTCATATAAGATGGACAAACACCATCACTTGAACGATAACCCCAACTACCTGCCAGGGGGGATGAAAAGTAGTCTAAGCAGGCATTCCAACTCCATGTGCCCTCCAGCTCCTGGTTCTGATAGTGTCCTTCAAAGGAATCATTCGGTAGGAATGCCCCTTAACAAGATGCTAGATCAGCAGAATCCTGCTTCGTTCCCAGCCAGCAGTCTTCTGTCAGCCGCAGCCAAAGCACAGCTAGTGAATCAAAACAAACATCCCGACAGCGCAGCGGCTGCAGGCACAGAGGCTCACAGTGGCAGCGGTTTGGGACACCCAGGACTGGTTGGTGGAGGCAGAGGTGGGAACCTAGATGGACACAGCACTTTAAACCAGCGATATCTACCTAATCCTGGGCCGTTGGCGAGCGAGGTTCAAACCGGAAGAGCAGCATTAAGAGACAAACTCATGGGTATGGCTCAGCAGAGAGAGGCGAATCGCAAGCGGAAACTGTCCAATGATGTCAGCGGTGGTGGCGTCAACAATGACAGGGCTTTCGACGTGCTCAAACATCCAATGGGTGGCTCAGGATCAAGTTCGGCTAGCTTTCCAGAGCCTTTGAGGAGAATGTTTCAGCAGGGTAGCCTGCTCCCAAACACCTCCATGGCCCAGCTACTCCAGTCCATGAGCCACCAGAGTGCCCATAATGGGCCAAGCCACGTGGGCCACAGCCCAGCCCGATCCAGCAAATCTCCCTTCTTGGAGGAAGCTTTGCCTCATATGTCAGCTTTTCAGCAGAGCTTGCGGGGGCCTCAGCTCCAGGGCAGAACGTTGGTCCCTTTCTTCCAGAACATGAACAACGAAGGTCAGATTTCAGGCCAAGATCTAAACACGGAGCAGTTTAACGGGCCAATGAACGCAATGCATGATCCCGCCTTAGCTGGGAACGTTGGGGTGCTGGGTTACGGTGGTAGACAACATGCAGCCATGGGGTCAATGCAGGACAACCCAAACTCTCACCAGCAGCAGCAGTTTGGACATTATCAGAAACCATCCCAGGTGCAAGGCAACCCCCACTTCAGAGGCAGGGCAGGATTGCCTCCCATGATGTCCAATGGCAGTGTCCAAGCCCTCTCTAAGTCAGGTAAGCAGCTGTTTCTTGATTTTGTTGACTTTTTTTGTCCTCTTATCCTAAGTGTGTAGCAAAATCATAGATTTATATTATGATGTTTTAAGTCAATAGTCTCTACCTACACGTTTTTGTGGTTAAGCGAAGGGCAGTAATTTATTGTGCGCCCTTATGGAGAACTGGTATAGTTTTTGTTCTAGTATTGCAAATAATTGGATATACACTACCTTTCAGAAGTTTGGGGTCACTTAAATGTCCTTGTTTTTGAAAGAAAAGCATGTTTTTTGTCCATTAAAATAACATCAAATTGATCCGAAATACAGTGTAGACATTGTTAATGTTGTAAATGACTATTGTAGCTGGAAACAGCAGATTGGTGTTTTGCGGGTACTATTTAATGAAGCTGCCAGTTGAAGACTTGTGAGGCGTCTGTTTCTCAAACTAGACACTAATGTACTTGTCCTCCTGCTCAGTTGTGCACCGGGGCCTCCCACTCCTCTTTCTATTCTGGTTAGAGCCTGTTTGCGCTGTTCTGTGAAGGGAGTATTACACATCGTTGTACGAGATCTTCAGGCTCTTGGGAATTTCTCGCATGGAATAGCCTTCATTTCTCAGAACAAGAATAGACTGATGAGTTTCAGAAGAAAGTTCTTTGTTTCTTGCCATTTTGAGCCTGTTATCGAACCCACAAATGCTGATACACCAGATACTCAACTAGTCTAAAGAAGGCCAGTTTTATTGCTTATTTTATCAGGACAACAGTTTTTAGCTGTGCTAACATAATTGCAAAAGGGTTTTCTAATGATCAGTTAGCCTTTTTAAAATGATAAACTTGGATTCGCTAACACAACGTGCCTTTGGAACACAGGAGTGATGGTTGCTGATAATGGGCCTATGAAGATATTACATTAAAAATCTGCCGTTTCCAGCTACAGTAGTAATTTACAACATTAATAATATCTACCCTGTATTTATGATCAATTTGATGTTATTTTAATTTACAAAAAAACAAGGACATTTCTAAGTGACCCCAAACTTTTTTAACGTTGTGTACATTAGCCTACTTTATTACAATGATCACAAAAAAAATGAATATTTTGTATTATTTCTTTACATAACTCTTTGTCCTTTTCATTCAGTTCAATCTCATTTTGTTGACGTCTTTGTCACTTGTGCTCTTTTTAGAAGCTTTCAACATTGAGCTGACTGCAAAACATTTTCTGTTGCACAGCCAAATAAAAGTGAAGTATTTTAAGCCTGTGCAAGACCTCTTTTAAAGGCAAACATGTTGTACAAGCAGGCAGATAAAACATTTTCTGATGTTTTTCAACTTGTATTTCTCACATCGGGCCTTATTGTTTGTGCTTTTTTGTTTGTTTTAGCTCTAATTTCTTTAACCCATTTTCAGCTCAACTAAGTCATCTTTTCAGCAATGCTTTGACCTGAAACCCAACTCTCCCATCTTGGCTATTATGATCATGTGTGTTTCTCATTGTATGAAATGATAGACGACCAAACAACAATAACAATGACTCACCAAGTTAGATGATCAAGTATTATGCTAGAAGTTGTTCTACTGTAAACAGTAGGCCTACTTTCTATCTGTGTCATTGTAATCAGCCTTTAGACAGTGAGTGGAGAGACCTCAGTGTTGTGGAATGCACTTCCTTGCTATGTCCTCTGTGGTCTGCAGCCAGGCCTCTGCATTGCTACGGGTGACAGTCTGTGACTGAGAGCCCAAGAAGCGCCACTAGCCACGCGTCACTGGTTCGTGTATCAGACGGCTGTGTGCGTCCTCTTGGCTAATGTCTGTGTCCTGGAGCTAGCCTCTAGTAACCTACAGTCCTGCTCTTAGAGAGTGAAGGATGGGCGAGAGGGTCATGGAAAATGAGAACAGTGCTTCTAGTAAACAAGTAATGTAATATTTCATCTGAATTACTGAGATTGGGATTTGATCTTAATTAGAGCTGGGCGATATGGACAAAAATCCATATGGTTATAGATTGCCTGAGTTGATGCCATAATGATAAACCAAAGGATACGTTTATAACAATGTGAACCATCACTGTTTATTATTATTATTATTCTTTAAACTAGTACTAGTTTGAGGGTTGTAGCCATCCATTGTCTCTTTAACAATCACCTATGTTAGAGAACTTATTTAATTTCAATCTTCACATTTCTCTAGTATAGGTTACTTATTGCAATGAATGATATCAGCAAAAATGTCTGCGATAAGTGATCGGTATGGTCGGTGTCGGATCATTTTTGGTTTATCATCCCAGCTCTAATCTTTAATGGTTGTAGGTAGTTGGGTAGATGAGTAGGATACCAGCTCTGCCGCCATATACTTATTGTCTCTGTCATTTTATTCTGAAGTGATACGTAGTAAGTGAAGGTTAGTTATGGCATTTAGTCTTGACACATTCTCTTAGCCCTAGTCTGATTTAAATGACGTACAGTCCACTCCTGATGTATGCAACAGCTTGGGATTGTTGTGAATGCAGATAGCAGGCGGTGGCATGAGAAAATTAAGAATTTGAATTGGGACTAGTGAGATGCACTCCCCTTGAAGGGAAATTGCATTTCCTTTTGGTGTGCAATTATCAGGAGTCGAATGTATCTAGACAGATGAACCCTTTTTTAGCGTAAGCTAATTACAGTAGGTGGAAATCTTGTATTTTATACACTTTCATAGTAGTGTCTAGTCACTAGCTATCTGCCAGAGAGTAGGGAGCACTTTCACCTGGACAAGCCAATGCCCTTTACGGTGAGAGATGTGCCACACATCCATAAACATGGGTGCATTTCTGTTTCGATACAGGAGCTCCACACATATGATCACATTCACTTCCTGTCCAAGCTCTGTGGATTCAGCAAATGTCCTCCGAAACCGTCAAAGTTAGCGGATCATGGTGGCTACTGGCTACTTTGTTGAGGTTTGTCATCTGTTTTTGTTAAATGAACCTTTTTTTATTTCAATAGCAATAGACTCCTAATGTTGTCACTGACTGCTATTGTTGACTACTTCTCCTGTTCTACACCATACCCGTGCTGACAGTTTTGAGGTAATGTATGGATATCCATCTAGGCATATGGCTCGAGTTCTAGAAGGGTACGTTCAAATTTTATATCCTGATTTGATTTAAGAGTCAGTGGCCATCTTATCTAAAACGCCTATATTTGGTCTGAAGTCAGTGTGTAGTCAGGAAAAGCCCAAATGAACCCCAGTTGACCCCTTTGGTTTTCATCTCAACAACATTGTTTTCTTTTCTCACTTGTCTTGTCGGTTTCCTTTTTCTTTCGTATTTGTTCAATCAAGTCCTCAAAAAAATCAAGGGAAGTAAATGGGAGTACATTTTGGGCTTGTTTTTATGACCACACTACTCTCTTTTACTGTCTCTTTGTATTTCAACACATCCTCTTCCAATTACCACAGGTAATTGTCTTATTTGGAGTAATTGTGCTATTCCCAAGTGACCTCCCCTTCACTACTTCCTCTCAGAGAATCCCCTGCTTTTTGTGATCGTCACAGAGTCAGTCTGTTAGGTCTCCAGTTGTTGTCTGTAGTTTGCCAAGTTTCAAGACTTCAGTGTTTGCTTATCTTGGAAAAGCCTCAGTTAGCTTGGAGCGGTGTTGACCTCATGATCAGATATCCCTAGACTCTCCCTTCCTCACTTCACTCATGATCAGATCTCCCTCTACACACCTAATCCCTCACTTCACTCCTCATTCTCCCAACTTTCTCACCCCTCTTCTGTTTCTTTGTAATCTCTCACACCTCTCTCTCTCCCTCCCTGTACAGTTGAGGTCAGTAGTTCTCTGAGCTGTGAGCTGAGGCAGGCCCAAGAGGAGAGTCTCCAGTCTCTCATCCGGAGCAGCCAAGCCAATACACAGCAACAGCTTGGTCTGGGTCGTCACTCCATACAGAGCCAGCAGCTCCACAGGTTCCAGAGCCAGGGCTCCCATCCTGTTGCCCCTCTCCCTGGTGGTGCTGCCTCCAACCCCATGAACAACCTCCTTCAGAGATTCCAGGTCAGGCTGATGTGTTCAGGCTGATGTGTTCCTGGTCTGTTTCAGACTTATTTTCTCTTACTTTCTGTGTATTTGGATTAGTGTTGTATGTTTAAGGATGATTATTGTTGATTACTGTCAACATAACAGCCCTTCTCCCTCTCTTTTTGTTATAGGGGGGTTTGCCTGAGAGGATTCCACAGCCCAACAGAGCTATGATGAGTCGACCGGGGATTATGTCCATGTCCCAACCCAGTGCCCCTTGCCTCCAGGAGAGTCATCGAGAATACCAGTCTCCCCAGGGCCTTCACAGTGGTGGGGGAGAAGTTATTGATCCTATCCACAGGGAAGCGATGGGCATGGCCAGCAAGAGCACATCTAATGTCATTACATCAGCGGGTGGTAGCAGTTCCTTCGCTGCTACTGTTGTCTGCGAGCCTGTTGACCTCTCCCATGCGGTCAACTCTGTCATCCACACCGGCCCCCTCCGCTCATATCGGGAGCCAGTGCCGGAGCACCGACACCATCCCAAGGTGGGCCGGCCCCGCAAGAAGACCCCTGAACGGAACATCTTCTCCCCCGTTGCCATGGAATCTCCTACAAGATTCCATCCGCCTCGACGTGGAGCCCAGAGAAGACAATGGGACAGAGAGGTGGCGGGCAAGGAGCAGGCTGGTCTGTGGCGTGATGACGAGCCCCTCCAACAGCTTTCCTTAGCCCAGGGCAGAAACGGCACCTACCCAGAAAGGCCCAAAGGTCAGGCCCACTTAGGCCCCCAGGATCAAACACCACTGCAAGTCCCCAGTGGTATGTATGCCCATATGAACGGCAACGGTATGGTTCACACCTCGGGAAGACCCAGAAACCCCAGCCTGTCCCCACCAGAGGGCCACTTCACCAAGGACTCCAGCCTCTTCAACGGACATCTGAACGGCCAACTCAACGGGCACTGCTACAACAGGTATTACAATGGTCACCTGAACGGGAGCCTGAGCGGCGAGGAGGACCTGAGGCCTGGGGACTTGCCCTCCTCCAGTGAGGGGCTCCACCGCAGGCCAAGAACTCAGACCCACTACCCGGGAGAGCTGCTCTGGGGCCAGGGCAAAGGCTTCCCTCCATGGCCAGGCAAGATGGGGAGCGAGGGGCACATGTACTCCCTTGGGATGGTGAACAGCATACAGGGCAAAGTGAGATTATTGTATTGTCGGTGTTGTGTGATTATGATTGGTCACATGACTACAGCACATAAGGAAGTGGAGGTCTCCGCCACAATTCCACCCTCAGTTTCAACACTATTTTACATTACACTTTTGCTGCTACTACTGTTGTGCACCATACCTTTTGATAATGCTTTGTATAAGAGAGGAGTTTTAAAATGTGCAGACATTGGGCATGGCATGTCCCTGAAGGATATTATATTCTTCACAAGGAGCATGGCAGGGAAAGAGAACAACTCAAAAACTATTTCTGCTCTGTGGCACTGCCAACGGCCTCAGAGATGCCAAAGAATTAGTCGTTTCACCCCCATTTTCACTTCTGTCGACATCCATTGCTTGAATTTATTTACAGCCTATTGTGCCTATTATTATTATTATTATTATTATTTTCAAAACTACTGTCCAGGCTCTTCGATTTGGGATTTGGGGAATCTGCTTTTATATTTTTAATGTGACACGTTAATTTAGGCTAACATTTGGACTAGGTGTTATTTCAGTTTGGTTTCTTGCCTAGTTTGACCTTACATATAATATGCAGTGGTGGATGAATTTGCCATACCCATCCTTTTTTATAGGCCTGTGTGTGGACAGCTATTTGAATAAATCTGACCCCCTTGTGTTGAGTAAAACAGAAATTGAAAGCAGTTTGGAAGGGTAGGAGAAAATGCTGCCTCTTTTTTTTAATTAGAAAACTGTTGAATTCTCTGTCGTGTGTTTAATTAAAGAAGCTTGCCAGTTAGTCATAAGACAATGAGGCTTTATTGAAGTTGAATTGTTGTGATTATTGAGTGTTAAATTAAGTCATTGCTTAGACACGAGTCATTCTGCAAACTCATTTAGAACTCCTGTCCTGAGAACAGAGTAATGTTCTTTTGGTTTCACTTGGCTGCCTTAACACTCTCATGCAGATGATCCTTTGGTAAAGTTTTGGTTTAATTCTCCCGGTCAGTGTTTTGGTAATGTTTTTTTCTACTTGCCCTCAGGTAGAGTCAGACAATTTCCAGAGGACACTAACAGAGGATCTGGAGACCCTACACAAAGCAAACAAAATAACTAGAAAGTAAGTTACTTACCCTAATCAGTGGTTCTCAACTAGTTTTGTCTCTGGACGCAAATTGAGCCAGGTTGTCTGTCACGCTCCAATATTCACATTGCTATTATTTCTTTAACCAAAATGACCAAAAATCTGGACAACTAGGTTTAATGCATTGTTGATAGTAAATGCACCAATTTACATAATGAGAACAACAGTCACACCTTTTCATTATCAATGATTGCAATTTCCCATATTCTTGATGAAGAATGTCAAGCTCACTAGTTTGAGACCACAAAATCAACCAAATCCGCTAAATAGCGCTGCTAATAAATATTGAAAATACTGTGATTTAAGAAAATATGTCCAGAGGTTAGATCATTAAAATATATATATATATATATACGTTTATTCTTATTTCTACACACTTTCTACCTGGTTTTAATTGTTTAAGTTCAGACTGGAGTATATTTCATAAAAAAATACATACAGTACCAGTCAAAAGTTGACACAGCTACTCATTCAAGGGTTTTTCTTTATTTTTTTACTATTTTCTACATTGTAGAATAGTAGTGAAGACTTAAACTATGAAATAACACCAATGGAATCATGTAGTAATGAAAAAAGTATTAAACAAATCAAAATATATTTTATATTTGAGATTCTTCAAAGTAGCCACCCTTTGCCTTGATGACAGCTTTGCATACTCTTGGCATTCTCTCAACCAGCTTCATGAGGTAGTCACCTGGAATGCATATGAATTAACAGGTGTGGCTTAAGTTAATTTGTGGAATTTCTTTCCTCCTTAATGCGTTTGAGCCTATCAGTTATGTTGTGACAAGGTAGGGGTGGTATACAGAAGATGGCCCTATTTGGTAAAAGACCAAGTCCATATTATGGCAAGAACAGCTCAAATAAGCAAAGAGAAACAACAGTCCACCATTACTTTAAGACATGAAGGTCAGTCAATCTGGAACATTTGAAGAACTTTGAACGTTTCTTCAAGTGCAGTCGCAAAAACCATGAAGCGCTATGATGAACCTGGATCTCATGAGGATTGCCACAGGAAAGGAAGACTCAGAGTTACCTCTGCTGCAGAGGATAAGTTAATTAATTACCAGCCTCAGAAATCTGTAATTAACTGCACCTCAGATTGCACCTAAGTGTTCACGTAACAGACACATCTCAACATCGACTGTTCAGAGGAGACCGCGTGAATCAGGCCTTCGTAGTCGAATTGCTGCAAAGCAACCACTACAAAAGGACACCAATAAGAAGAGACTTGCTTGGGACAAGAAACACAAGCAATGGACATTAGACCGGTGGAAATCTGTCCTTTTGGTCTGATGAGTCTACATTTTTATTTTTGTTTCCAACCACCGTGTCTTTGTGAGATGCAGAGTAGGTGAACGGATGATCTCTGCATGTGTGGTTCCTACTGTGAAGCATGGAGGTGTGGTGGTGCTTTGCTGTTGACACTGTCAGTGGTTTATTTAGAATTTAAAGGCACACTTAACCAGCATGTCTACCACAACATTCTGCAGCGATCTGCCATCCCATCTGGTTTGCGCTTAGTCCCACTATCATTTGTTTTTCAACAGGACAATGACCCAAAATACCCCTCCAGGCTGTGTAAGGGCTATTTGGCCAAGAAGGAGAGTGATGGAGTGCTGCATCAGATGACCTGGCCTCCACAATCACCTGACCTCAACCCAATTGAGATGGTTTGGGATGAGTTTGACAGCAGAGTGAAGGAAAAGCTGCCAACAAGTACTCAGCATATTTGGGAACTCCTTCAAGACTGTTGTTAAAGCATTTCAGGTGACTACCTCTTGAAGCTGGTTGAAAGAATGCAAAGCTGTCGTCAAGGCAAAGGTGAAGAAGAAGAATCTCAAATATATTTATATTTGTTTAATTTTTTTATTTGTTTAATTTCATAGTTTTGATGTAGAAAATAGTACAAATAACTCTTGAATGTTTAGGTGCGTCCGAAAGTTTGACTGGATATAGATAGATAGAAATAGAACTAGGGGGTCTTGTGGTTAGAGCATTGGGCCAGTAACCAAAAGGTTGCTAGATCGAATCCCGGAGCTGACAAGGTAAAAATCTGTTCTGCTGTTCCTAGGCCATCATTGTAAATAAGAATTTGCCTAGTTAAATAAATAAAAAATATATACATATATAAAATCTGTTCCAGTAGTTTTTATCAGATACAGTAATACATATGTTGTCTTTCTTACAGTGGAGGAAAACGGAATAACAACCTAGAAGCTGCTATACAGGAGGCTATGAGCGAGCTGGATAAGATGACAGGCAATGTGAGTACTCTGACGTCTAAACATCATGGGTAGATTCATAGTATTTGGTTATGTGTACTGTATATACACACCTCTCTCTAGACATGACCTTCGGGTGTCCAAATGTGTGAGTCTACAGTCTCTAAAGATGGTGTTCCATTTTTATTTCCTAATTTCTTTGGCGCACCAGATGTCACAGAGAGAACGACAAGTCAAGACCCCTAAACCCAAGAGGAGGAAGATCTCCAGATGACAGTGAATGTGTGGATCCGTTACTTCAGTGGCCTTCTGAGTAGCGGTCCATCTAGCCAATGGGTTTCGTTGTAGCCGATGTGGAACCGCTAGCTAGTTAGCTGTGTGCGCATTAGAATCGACCATTGTCCACTCTGTTAAATCAACTTGGTACTTAGTCCAACTGGATTGGTGCTACAATTAGTCAACACCCCTTCTACCTTGACCACCACCAAGACACTGACAGTGAAAGAAGTACAAGAAAGGATGGCGGGACCTAGCTGCAAAATAATCGCTATGATATATCCACTGCTAGCTTGTCCTTATATAGAATCTCATTCTTTTCCATATGAGGAAATTGTTGGTACAAATATTTCTGATGCATTTTAGATGTACAATAGACAAAGGAAAACGGTACATTATATTCAGTGATTTAATTGTGTATATTGTTCAGTATTATCATAGATGAGTCGATCTAATGCTCATTTTCTAATGTACATGTCTATCTTCTATGTTTTTATTTTGCACAAAACAGTGCGGCCAGAGATTTTCTTTTTTTTCCAAAAGAAAAGCAGCATAAAGGCATTTTTCTACAGATCTATTGAAACATGCTGTTAAGCATCAAACCGCAGAAGGGTTAGGAACATTTGAACTTATACAGACACTATTTTCAGGAAGGATGTTCTTCTCCTACTGGAAAGGCATACAGAGTCCCAAGAAAAGTAAACTGGAAGATTTTAAGATAGACACGGTGGGTCTGTCTGAACATAGAGAGACATGCAAATACTTTCTCTTATGTTTTTATCCAAGAAAAGAAAAAGCCATCAAGGGAAGGAGTCTCTAAAAAAAATGCCTCTTAAGTTAAATTATATTTACTCCCAAAGTAAAAATGTATTTTCTCTGAATATTTTTGATACAGATTTTCTGTGTTATATCTGCCAAATGACTTTATTTGTGAATGTTTTGTGTTCATAAAAAAAAAAGGGTAAGTTATTGTAAAGTATAAACAAATTTGTTGTATACATGCATTCTGAAACTTAAGTATTCAATATTAACAGTTGTAATATATGGTTCTGTCACTAGTGTTTAATTTACAATTAAGTTAATATTTAAATGGTGCAAATCATGTAATTTGAGCATTGCTCTCTTGTGTTTTTTGTTGTTGTTGTTTTTTTACCCTTGAATGTGTCATTTTCAAGTGTCAAAATGCCTTATTGGATGAACTGCACATTCACAGTTCAGAAGAGATCAGTATTATACACGTTGGTTTCGTTTGCTCTGAAAAGCAAGTTTAAACGACCCACGACAGTATGAGAGTGAACATTGATTTGAGCCTTATATCCAATGCTATAACCCCCAGCTGCCAAAGCTATGCCCCATCACAGGTTGGGACTTTTAGTTTATATTATTTACCTTTTTAATACTCTATTGAATAGGTGGCCTTAATTTAGTTGATTTACATTGTTTGTGTTGCTTTTGTACTTTTATTATTTATTTATGAATCCCATATTTATTTGTAGATTTGTTACATTGCATTAAAATGGTTACTTAGCAATAATACTAAGAGTTGTACACTCTGAAAAGCCTTTATGGTCTTATATTTTTCTCTTAACAAATTAACAGCCTATATAATGGATAAATATTCAGTCAGTGGTTTTTAAATATGAATTTATATATTTGTGTTTATTTATGAAGTGTAATTTCTTTGGATGCTTGTATGTGCATATAGTGTTTTTTTTTTTATTACTCATGTCAAAACTGTGTGAATATTCCCATGGCCTGAAGACATTTTTAAATGTTTATATTAAATGAGTGAACTTAATTTTCTGTACTTTATACCCTGACTCAGGAGGGGAACCTTCTGATTTGATCAGTCTTGGGTAAATCTGAAATTGTGAAACTGAAAAGTTCTTGATATAAGTTTGTCCAAAAATGTTGTATTTAAAATACAATATCAAGTCATATGTATTTAATTCTAACAGAACAACAGGGCATCCTAAAATGTAATCGCTAGGTGACCAAGTGTTAATACGAGTGTCATCAACATTATATTCATCTTGTTTAGAATTATTTAATTTAGCACTCTTACTCCTAAAATATGAAGAGCTCACCACTAGTTCATGGACTAAGTAAATCATGTTAACTGTTTTCCATTTCAAAATACTAGGCCTATTTATCATTAAAGTATCATGAGTTACATTTCATAACAATTATTTAGGTCTTCCATTTTCAACTTTTTGTCTACTGCAATGATCTCGAGTGATTGTGTTTATATGGAATAAATGTTTTGCCATCTTGTAAAAAAAACAAAAAAACAGTTTTGAATTAGTTTTTTATTGACTGTTTTTTTCCCATGTCATTTTGTGATCTTTATTTCAGGACATACGGTACAAGCTGGAGTGGCCCACATTGGTTTTATGATGTGAAAATATGTTTATTTGTTGTTAAACATTTTTATTTTAAGTCATTTGGCATTTTAACAGTCACATAATGTGGCACCAACATTTAAGTATATTTTGTACTTGGGGTTCTTATAGTTTTTAATATCTTTCTGCATACATAACAGCTGTAGCATCTCCCCTTTCTGCTTCTCCAGCAGAAATGTTTCACATTTTAAAAAGTGTGCCTGAAATTACAGGCAGTGGAAAGTGGCTATTATGCTTTGTTCAAAATCTTTCCATTGTGTTTGTTCCATAGGGATGTACAAATTTGACAAAGTATTGCATTAATTTTGCAATAAAATTATGTATTCTATCAACTGTGGTTTGTGATTTTTATAATCTCTTCCAGTCCTTTTATCAAAGTTTCCCCTTAAAGCAACTAACTACAACACACCTAACCTAATTCACATTAAATCCAAACACATCTGTATTTTACATTGCCAGTGTAACATTTTATATTTTGTATATCCAAGGACACTTGAGTGTTCTGTAAATTGTTTAACTACCCTCTTTGCAACTGAAATGATTGGCAGAAATGTTATTGGTCATACTGGGCTGAGTGTTTGGGATAAGTGAACAATCCCCATGTTATATGTTTTTCCAACACAACTAAAAAGTAATATTTAAGGCAAAATTCAAAGTGTGGCGTTTGCATGCATAGTCATTAAAACCATGTTACATGATTTCTTCATGCGTGTTGTATGAGATGCGCGCGCAACACCAGGGCCCATGTTTTTCGGATGTGTCGCGCTGGCTGTCGGGATTGCTCAGACGCTGTGGACATGTCCGCCATGTTTTCCATGGCACTGGGAGAGGATCAACCGAGAAAAATAGCTTCTAAATCCATGTGAACGCGACCAGAAATGGCTTTTCACATTGAATTTCGACCGAATGAGAACCAATGAATCCTTCTAGTGTGGAAACAGCGGAGTCCCTTGTGGATTTATACCGAGTTTTTGAGCGAATTCGGGCGGGATACATGTTTTCTTCGCATTCAATGTGATTGCGAGAGGGGCCAACAATGAGTAAACTATCGTTCCGAGCGCGAGCGCTAGACGCCGCCAAACCTCTCCCCATATACCGCAACAAAGACCTTCCAGACCTAAATGACTGCGTTTCGATCAACCGGGCTGTGCCCCAAATGCCCACGGGGATGGAAAAAGAAGAAGAATCGGTAAGAAAAACGTTTTAAAATTGAGATCTCTTAAAAAATATACTTCAGGTGCACAGCAGGGCGATTGTATTCTTGATGCGTTTACGCAACGTCTTGTGCGTATGTTATGTCTATGCTGTGGGTCCTTCATTTCACGCTCGTTGCGTAGTAACGCCAATATATACTCTCATAGCGTAAACAACGAGGCTTCTGTATGATTGGTGACGCTTTCTTCGACTAGTGACGTGAATGATTTTACGTAAAATTTCTTGGTTGCTATTGATAACAAACAGGCGTGCGTTGTCGTAACAAGTTAGCTGGGCTAACATTAGCTAGCTAATTTACAGTGAGTTTCTTATCCAACTGTATATGTCTGAAGTAGGTAATCAAATAAAGTAACTATTGTATACTAGTTGGCTAACGGTTAGTTAACTTGGGTTAACTCTATCTAGCTGTCTTTACTAAGTAACTAACAGGAGATGTGTGGGTGGCAGATGGCTATAGGCGCCGTAAAAGAACCTTGGCCCACTTGTTAGACTAGCAGGGTAGCTAGCTACTTCTGTCTTTGATCTGTATTCTTGTTACATCAGTGCAGATGTAGTATTGCCTGCAGTCAAACAGCAATGAAAGGAGTCCTACACCTTTCAAGTTGTTGCAGGAGGTTTCATCACCATGCTGCAAGCCGCTGTTGGTTTGCCTGTGCAGCTGTGCTGCCAATGAACCCAGGTCATACAAAGTGTTATTTGCAGACAAAACGGTCTTGTCTGCTCTCCGTTTGTACAGTATATGAAAGGCAGCCTCTTGCATTCATGCTATGCAAACATGGGATTTATTTAATTTAAAATACAGAGCCGGTCAGTTACAAAGTAAACACATTAAATTCATCTCATCATTCTTTCTCTCCCTTACTCACTTTATATCTGGTTCTTCCTCCGTCTCACTCTCTCGCTTTCTGAATTGTGCAAATATAGGGTTACAAAGAAATTGAATATTTCTCTCCATCTCTCAGGAGCATCATCTCCAGAGGGCCATCTCTGCTCAGTCGGTTTTCAGGGAGAAAAAGGAGAACATGGTCATCCCGGTGCCTGAGGCAGAGAGCAACATCACTTACTACGACCGCCTCTACAAAGGAGAGCTCAGGATCCCCAAACAGCTCTTCCACATCCAGCGTCAGTAGCATTTCCTTGGAAGCAGCCTCTATAGGCTAGACCCCCTCCAATCCAACTCTCTAACACACACGCACACATATTGACTCAGAGGACAAGCTATCAAATAGTTTCTGAAAGGTTGCGTGCCAAATCTGAATAGTGACTCTTTGACCAGCTCGCGAGTACATATTTGACTCAGTTTTTTTTAGCCAAGGTTACAGAACAATTGATGTCAGTTGTTACCCCATCACTTTCACAAGATGAAATCTGTCCAGCAGCCGACCAACTGTAATTGGTTAAAGAGGCCCTACACTAAAGCATTTGCACCAAGAAAGCCTTTGCTGACTTCATTTTATCCTCTCTTCCTCCTCTCACAGCCCTGGGTCTGGACAATGAGCAGCCAGACTATGACATGGACTCAGAGGATGAGACTCTCCTCAACAGACTCAACCGCAAGATGGAAATCAAACCCATACAGTTTGAGACCATGGTGGACAGGTTGGAGAAAGCCAGCACAAATCAGGTAACATAACACCCTCCGTCTGGACCACCAGCAATTGTGTTATCTGTGTTTATAGAAGATTGACCTGGTTGTAATACTGCTATAAGAGATGTTTGCTCTGGAAAATAATCAAGGGAAACATTGTAATAAACTGAACTTTCTTCTCACAGATGGTCACTATCACAGAGGCCAAACTGCTGCTGAACGAGGATGACTACCTCCTGAAGGCAGTGTACGACTACTGGGTGAGGAAGAGGAAGAACTGCCGGGGCCCGTCGCTCATCCCCCTCATCAAGTTGGAGAAGAGGGACGGCTCCACCAACAACGACGCCTACGTGGCATTCAGACGACGCACAGAGAAGATGCAGACCAGGAAGGTGAAAAATTAGAATCCTGTGGCGTGGACTGAAGTGTCTCCTCGCACTTAGATTATATGCAGTTTCAGTATTAGGCGATCATTTGCTCCTCTTTCAGTCTGTGATGACCTTTATTGTAGCAAATCTTATATTTTATTTATTTTACTAGGCAATTAAGTTAATAACAAATTCTTATTTACAATGCCGGCAAAACCCTAACCCGGCCGACACTGGGCCAATTGTTTTGCTTTATCTTAGCCAGGTCGCAGTTGCAAATGAGAACTTGTTCTCAACTAGCCTACCTGGTTAAATAAAGGTGAAAAAAATAAAATAAATTGTATGCTGCCCTATGGGACTCCCAATCATGTCCGGTTGTGATGCAGCCTGGAATCGAACCAGGGTCTATAGTGACGCCTCTAGCACTGAGACGCAGACCGCTGTGCTACTCGGGAGCCCTATTGCAAAGGAAAACTTAAAAATGGTTTCTGTTCTATCAAGGCTTGGAGCCTTGCACAATTTAATTATTAATTGAATGATGTTGCATGTGATTTGTTTCATGTTAGCTACAATATGTTGTCACCTCTGTAATGTGCTCTACAAGCATTTATGTCTCTCTGTACCCTTACTCACTCAGGTCCCCTGGTGTAGGCTTGGTGATCCTGAGGGTTGGTATAGTTGTTTGACCGTGTCTCTCGATGTTTAGAACCGTAAGAATGACGAGGCGTCCTATGAGAAGACGTTGAAGCTGAGGAGGGAGTTCAGCCGCACGGTCACCATCCTGGAGATGATCAAGCGGAGGGAGAAAAGCAAGAGAGAGCTGCTGCACCTCACCCTGGAGGTGGTGGAGAAAAGGTGAGCCTTAAAAAGCATTGTGAGATTGTTTGTCTGTGCCTTATTGGTGCCTTGTTTCTCACAATGCGCGTGTGCCTGTAGCCTGTGTCCTGCTAGTGGTGCATGGAGGAACCCAGCAGGGCTTCCTGTGTTAAGAGCAGGCAAGGCAACAGGTCATGCCAGGTGGTCATTGTCAGAGCAGGCTGCAGGTCATGCCAGGTAATCATTGTCGGAGCGGGCTGCAGGTCATGCCAGGTGGTCATTGTCGGAGCGGACTGCAGGTCATGCCAGGTGGTCATTGTCGGAGCGGGATGCAGGTCATGCCAGGTGGTCATTGTCGGAGCGGGCTGCAGGTCATGCCAGGTGGTAATTGTCGGAGCGGGCTGCAGGTCATGCCAGGTGGTCATTGTCGGAGCGGGCTGCAGGTCATGCCAGGTGGTCATTGTCGGAGCGGACTGCAGGTCATGCCAGGTGGTCATTGTCGGAGCGGGCTGCAGGTCATGCCAGGTGGTCATTGTCGGAGCGGGCTGCAGGTCATGCCAGGTGGTCATTGTCGGAGCGGGCTGCAGGTCATGCCAGGTGGTCATTGTCGGAGCGGGCTGCAGGTCATGCCAGGTGGTCATTGTCGGAGTGGGCTGCAGGTCATGCCAGGTGGTCATTGTCGGAGCGGGCTGCAGGTCATGCCAGGTAATCATTGTCGGAGCGGGCTGCAGGTCATGCCAGGTGGTCATTGTCGGAACGGGCTGCAGGTCATGCCAGGTGGTCATTGTCGGAGTGGGCTGCAGGTCATGCCAGCTGGTCATTGTCGGAGCGGGCTGCAGGTCATATGCCAGGTGGTCATTGTCAGAGCGGGCTGCAGGTCATGCCAGGTGGTCATTGTCGGAGCAGGCTGCAGGTCATGCCAGGTGGTCATTGTCGGAGCGGGCTGCAGGTCATGCCAGGTGGTCATTGTCGGAGCGGGCTGCAGGTCATGCCAGGTGGTCATTGTCGGAGCGGGCTGCATGCCAGGTGGTCATTGTCGGAGCGGGCTGCAGGTCATACCAGGTGGTCATTGTCGGAGCGGGCTGCAGGTCATGCCAGCTGGTCATTGTCGGAGCGGACTGCAGGTCATGCCGAGTGGTCATTGTCGGAGCGGGCTGCAGGTCATGCCAGGTGGTCATTGTCGGAGCGGACTGCAGGTCATGCCGAGTGGTCATTGTCGGAGCGGGCTGCAGGTCATGCCGAGTGGTCATTGTCGGAGCGGGCTGCAGGTCATGCCGAGTGGTCATTGTCATCAGAGCTGGGTTCAGGTCATGCCAGGTGGTCATTGTCGGAGCGGGCTGCAGGTCATGCCAGGTGGTCATTGTCGGAGCGGACTGCAGGTCATGCCGAGTGGTCATTGTCATCAGAGCTGGGTTCAGGTCATGCCAGGTGGTCTGTCGGAGTGGGCTGCAGGTCACCTAGTTTCTAACACTGTAAAACACTAGTCCCGGTGCTGAAAGAAAAGGCTTGTCTCGGCCTGTTCTTTCATGTTGACGGTGAATACCGTCAAGTCAATATGAATGATGGTCAAGTTACAGCTGCCTATGTTATTTTGAATGAATGTATTCTTATTATTTATGTGTTGTTTCCGTGTAGATATCAGATGGGTGACTTTACGGGTGAAGTCCTCAGTGAGGTGACAGCCCCTCTGGCTGAGAAGCCCGTCTACACAGTTCCAATCACTGTAACCAACGGAAACCGCCATAACCACAAAGCTGAGATCAAAATCAAGGTAATATTAGGGCTTCTATCAACCATAACATTACCTCTTTACTTTTACCTGGGGGGGGGGGGTGCATTTGACCATCAAGCAGTTCAGAATAGGGAGATGCTGGAGGATGAAACACTGATTACATTTCAAGAAATTGAGTGTAGCAATGAACTCTTCTCACTCTGATCATTTGACTATGAAGAAATCTTGTCTGTGTGGCTCTGACACTTAACGACCGTTAACTCCACTGTCTTTCTCTTTCAGACGCACAAGTCAGGTGGTCTCCCCTACCACGGGTACCACCATGTCTCGGTGAAGGACGAGGATCCCTTTGACTTTGTCAGACCAAAGAAAAAGTACACCAGGCGGGAACCTCTGTGCCGCCCAGGCAGGCCTGCCAAGCGCCAGCACATCGTTAACAAGGCCGATATTAAACAGTATGACTTCCACAGCTCTGGAGAGGAGGACTACCCACTGGTCAGTACCTCTGAGGACAGGGTCCTGATGATAATATCATATTGAAGAAGTTTGTGCGTTATGACATATTTAGTTTGTGTTGCAAGTGTGCATTTTATAATGTTGGTTTTTGTGCTTCTCCTTCAGTCTCCATCATCAGAACCGGACGAGGAGAATGATCCAGATGGAACGTTTGCCTTCAGAAGGAAAGCAGGATGCCATTACCTTGCTGTGAGTCTCACTGCAATCACAACTGTAATTAAAGTATATTCTCTCGCATTCGTTTGCAATTCCACACATTATTAGTATCGGTGGTAATATTGTGCTATAGGGTCTAGTCTGTGGCTAAGGTGGTATTTGGTCCCGTCTGTATGTCACTGTGGTAACTAGCCTAAATGAGTAACGGTTGCCTCTGCCTGTCTCTCCAGCCCTGTTTGGACCAGACCTCTGGGCTCCTGTGGGATCACCCTGAGTTGGCAGGGCTGGATGCTCTGCGGCATCGTCAGTCCCTCACCGCCCTCTCTGTTCCCCAACGTTGTGTGGGACTGGCCCGTAGGAGAGTGGGCCGAGGTGGCAGGTACGTCACAGCATACCTCTCACACTGCGTCCACTTATTCTCCTTTGAAATATTTGTCTTCGCCGTCTTCTGTTCAGATAGTTATGCTATAGGTTAGGTATATTGTAGGTTAGGTATTTATCGCGACTTTGATTGAAGTCTATTCATAAATCATAATGTGAGTTAACATTTATCTCCTCTTCTCTCAGGGTCCTGTTGGATCGGGCATCGTCAGACCTGGATGGAGTACTGAAGCAGCTAGACTCAGGTGTCTTCAGCTCCTCCTTCCCCAAGGACCTTTCTGACCACCAGGTACCCACACAGAACCATCGAACTATGCCTGGCTCTGCATCCTCGCTGACAGACCTTCTGAGCAACATTCAAGCCCTGAGGTGGCGCTTTTTCAGACCTAGGTCTACCCAGGGTGACGCCAGTGGGGAAGGCAGGACGGGTAGACCTTCCATGGACAACAGGTTGTCTGGAGGGCTGTTTGTCCACACCAAGAACAGTGGCTCAGGTGAGCTCCTCCTCAACACCATAGTGAAGGTCCATCTTCCACTTTCCAAGCCACTACCAAGCATAATTTATCTGTATACAGTTTCTATCTTGGCTATATTGTGATAATACTGCTTGTGGAACACATTTGGTTCTTCTGTTAATTTTCCTGTCAGCCCCCATGGTCTTCCTCACATTTCTCAACAGAAACTGTTCTCAGATCTGCCAGGAATGGTTGATTCACAACTCCCAGTCAGAAATTATTTGTTCAGGGAAGTGGAAAGACTGCCACTGAACTGTAGCATGTTAGGAGCTTGCATATTGAGGAACTGGCCTCTCTCCTGTTTCTGTTTGCAATTTCCTTGGCCGCTTCTTCTCTCTGACCCCTAGTGTTAAGGAGTGGCACCGCAGGCAGTCTTCATCTCCTCACCATATCCTCCTCCCTTCAAGGATGCTGTATTACAGTCTGCTTATCTTCCCTCCCTCGTTGCTGTGCACACCACCAATAGTATATGTATTGGTCTCTCTTTTATCTCTGTTGTTCTTCGTCTGATGGCCTTGATCTCCTGTGTCTACAGGTGGCATCACAGAGGAACAATACCAGGTCCATCAGCAGGCTCTGGCCCAGATGCAGAAACAGCAGCTGGCTCAACTGCAGCTGAAAGCTCCTCCTCCCCAGCAGCATTTCTCATTGCCCGAGCGACAAAACACACGGGTACACAGTCTTTCACCCCTTACACAGCATTCCTAATGACTTCAGTCCAGTCGGTGGGGCAGAATGCATTTTCATTTAATGTGTTGATAGGTTTCAAACCGCTCCGTGTGTGTTAGGATGACTGCTATGACCGTGTTCTGTTCTAAAGACTGTCGTTATATTGTGTTGTAGACTGCTGGCTCCACTGACTGCATCATATCAAAGACTCTTGACTCGGTCGGCGCCCATTTTGCTGCATCAGCTGTGATTAGTGCTCCAGGCCAGGTCAACAATGAGAACAAACCAGACAACACCAGCGTCAACGGGGTCGTCCAGCCTTTAGGTCGGCTTCAGAATATATCATACATTGGAAATCTATGGACTACTCTCAGATATTATTTTGTTGTCGGGTTCCGTAGAGGAGTTGAGTCATTGCAAAATGACCACCCCACTTCATTAATTCACATTTTAAGATATGTGCTTATTCGGGGAATAGGCCTACTCGGGTTTGACGGTGTCATATCACCTCTCCTGCAGGGACCTCCAGACCTCCTCACTCTACCAGCACATCCCAGGGCGGCACGGGGTTGGACAGGTCAGGTCGGACCCCCTCCAGCGGTGGCCCTCTGCTCCCTGCTTCCCACTCGACCACACCCCAGTCTCTGCCCAATCACCGGGGCCACGGCAGCGCTGTCTCCCCTGCCCACCACCACCACAATGCCCGGCCCTCACCGTCTTCCTTGAAGCTGGCCACCATGGCCACAAGCAGCCTGGACCGCGTGCCCAAGGTGACGCCTGCCATCAGCAGCATGGCCAGGTAAGACCTTTTAATTTCTTATTTCACTTAGAATGGCTGATATACAGCACCAGTCAAAGGTTTGGACACAGCTACTCATTCAAGGGTTTTTATTTTTTTTTACTGTTTTCTACATTGTAGAATAATAGTGAAGACATAAACTGAAATAACACATACGGAATCATGTAGTAACCAAAAAAGTGTTAAACAAATCAAAATATATTTTAGATTCTTCAAAGTAGCCACCCTTTGCCTTGATGACTGCTTTGCACACTCTTGGTATTCTCTCAACCAGCTTCATGAGATAGTCCCCTGGAATTCATTTCAATTAACAGGTATGCGTTGTTAAATTCATTTGTGGAATTTCTTTCCTTAATGCATTTCAGCCAATCAGTTGTGTTGTGACAAGGTAGCGGTGGTATACAGAAGATATCCCTATTTGGTAAAAGACCAAGTCCATATTATGGCAAGAACAGCTCAAATAAGCAAAGAGAAATGACAGTCCGTCATTACTTTAAGACATGAAGGTCCGGAAAATGGCAAGAACTTTGAAAGTTTAAGTGCAGTCGCAAAAACCACCAAGCGCTATGATGAAACTGTCTCTCTTGAGGACCGCCACAGGAAAGGAAAACCCAGTCACCTCTGCTGCAGAGGATAAGTTCATTAGACTTGCCAGCCTCAGAAATTGCTGCCCAAATAAATGCTTCATAGAGTTCAAGTAATAGACACATCTCAACATCAACTGTTCAGAGGAGACTGTGTGAATCAGGCCTTCGTGGTTAAATTGCTGCCAAGAAACCACTACAAAAGGACACCAATAATAAGAAGAGACTTGCTTGGGCCAAGAAACATGAGCAATGGACATTAGACCGGTGGAAATCTGTCCTTTGGTCTGATGAGTCCAAATTTGAGATTTTTGGTTGCAACCATTGTCTTTGTGAGATGCAGAGTAAGTGAACTGATCTCTGCATGTGTGGTTCCCACCGTGAAGCATGGAGGAGGTGGTGTGGGGGTGCTTTGCATGTGACACTCTCTGTGATATATTTAGAATTCGAGGCAAACTTACCCAGCATGTCTACCACAGCAGCGATCTGCCATCCCATCTGATTTGGGCTTAGTGGAACTATCATTTGTTTTTCAACATGACAATGACCCAAACACACCTCAAGGCTATTTGACCAAAGAAGAGCCACTAGAGCTAAATAACACTCTGTAATGTCCACAACCACATAAACTTTGAACTCGCGAAAAGTGGGAGATGCTGTCAAGAAACACTGGCATATTTTATCATCGGACCCAGCTTTGCCAGCTGAATTTAAGAATCCACCACTTATTGTATATAGGAGAGCTCGCAGTTTACACAATAAATTGGTCCATGCCAACTGCCAGCCACAAAAGAAAATCAGCCAGGCTCTTTTATGGCCTCTTCCGAATGGCAGCTATAAATGCAGAGGTTGAGCACAGTGCAACAATATGAAGTGTGAATATTTCTGCCACCCACAGACAGGAAACCAGTTCCAAAGAAATGACATTATGTGCTCCACCACCCATGTAATCTACATTATCCAATGTCAATGTGGCCTGTATTTATTTTCAAGATTTTGTGGCATAGAGAAAGTTATGATATCAGACAGGGGAGGTGATACTAATAATACTCTGAGTAAAAGAGGATGTTTTTAGATTTTCACCCTCCCAACATTATTTCCTAAAGGTCTTAATAATGAAATGCCTATGTATGTTATGTTGTAAATTTGAACATTAATTATGCCCCTATATCAGATTTACTTTGACGTTTTTCTTTCGCGGTACACTGTGATTTGTGTGAACTTGCTTGGTCATGTCCTCGTTGTGGTTTTACAGACGTGTTAAATACGTTTTATGTACACCCTTGATTTGAATATTTATGAAATGCATATTGTTATATTTGATAGTACGTATTTATTTTCCCTCGACTCTAACCCCATTCGATGCGTGGAACGGGTGTGGGTGGGGCTAGGTCTACATAAGGGTGCTAATTTAAAAAAAACTCACAAAAGCTCTGACGAAGGCCGTGAGGCTGATACGTAATGCTTTTTTTTAAAAAACGGTGATACTATCGTGCGGGGTTCTTCTTTTTTTCTCATTTTATTCAGTTACCAGGCACCTGCAAAAAAGATAGCTCAGATGTGAGAGTGCCTTTTTAAATTAAGAATCTAAAATATTTTGATTTGTTTTAACACTTTTTTTGGTTACTACATGATTCCATATGTGTTATTTCATAGTTTTGATGTCTTCACTGTTATTCTACAATGTAGAAAATATATATTTTTTTTAAATAGAAAAACCTTGAATGAGTACGTGCGTCTCCGCTTTTGACTGGTACTGTACATTTTCCAGGCATACCAATTAGCTTTTTTATCTGAATAATGAATGACTATTTCTTAATTTTTTTCAGGGATAATCACGAACCGGAGAGACTTGCGCTGAACGGTATTTCAGAGACCACAGTACCAATGGAGGTGACATAACCTCGTCCCTTCCTCCTCCCCTCAGACCGGTGAATGTGACAAACTAACTCGCCTCCGCTAGAAAGAATGCAAGCCCCAGCCACCAGAGGGCAAGCATATACAAGGACCTATACAGAATCGAGCATATCAAAATATTATATCAAATTTGTCTATTATAAATGTACATTTTGTAAATTGGGAATATCACTAACTTGTAAAATAGTATGTTTGTATCATTGGTATGTTTCTTTTTTTCTGTTACTTGAATTCTAGCGAATTTGTCATCATGCTTTTGCACTTAAAAATGCAAAAACAAAAACGTTGTACATGTAAAAAAAAAAAAGCAAAAAAAAAGACTTGTTTGTTGTTGGGATCATGAGCATGAACCACGGATCCCGTATCACTCGTTTTCACTATTTATTTTGCAATGTTTACATTTTTGTATCTCTAAAGAGGAAATGAATCCGCAAAATGTGGACATTGGTGTTGCTAGCGTATTTTATTCTTGTGCTTTTTTTTCTTCTGAAGATGGAAAAATTATCCAGATTTTTTTTATTTGGTTTCACAAATTGAATAGATATGGTCTTTTTGTAAGTAACGTTAGATTAGTAATGGTATTTTCCCCATCAGACAATTTATTTTCTGTTACTTTGTCAGTTGTAACAGGAATTTGTCTTTTTAATTCTGTTTTTTATTTTTTCATTCAATGCAGAATTTTCCAAAAACAGTGAAGAAATCTTAAATGTGCCATTCGCCATACAAACCTATTTATTTGAAATGACAAATGCATCCTAAGATCTATCTGCAAATGTAAAGCAGGAAAACCATTTTTAAAAAATAATATATTTGTCCTTTTACACAGGTAGGGAGCCAATGAAGAGTACATAGGAATCTTACCATTCTATCTGTAATGTATTACGTGGTGTAATCTTGAAGATTACTTGGCAACTCTGTTGAATGACTAACCCTTTGGATTGGGGGGTGCAGATCAATATTTTTGGGATTTTTTTTTTCTCCCTTGGTGAAGGGGCAAGAAACATGTTGAAACGATGTCTGATGGTCGGTGCTTGACCTCTCCTGTAGATTAGTGTAGTTGATGTAGTGATTCCTGTACAGATATTAGAAATATGTTTAGATAATTATCTAGTGTTCATGCACTATTTCTTCAGACATACCTGTTTCCCTGTTACTTGTTCTTGGAGGGTTTCAGAAAAAAGTGCTGGGAAATAAACATATCTATTCATATCAGTATATGAACTCTTTCTTCTTGTTTGTGTTTTCTTCACCAACGTGAGTTATGTATTTAGCCTTAAGTGAAGTTTTACTCAAGAAAGTGATTGTATGCTACATCTGTTGCTATGTTTTAGTCTTCAGAATGTTCTATACTCTGTTTAGTAGTTATCCTTCACTGCAGTCTGAAATGTATTCCGATGCAAGATCTAGAGTGAGGTTTTAGTCATGTAAGGTAGGCCAACTAAAGACATGGAGCAGCCTGGTCTCATAGACTAGACGTAACATAGTAGAGGTACATTCGGGAAGCTCAAGTTAGTATATGTTACGTTTGGTATGTTTACATAAGACATGGTTACTTGAGGTAAAAACAAAAGTAGGGTGGTTGATCAGGTGAACATCTCTAAACCGCAAAGGTTGTGTGTTCGAATCTCATCGGGGACAGTTATAGCTAATCAGCAACTAGTTTTAGCTCCTTTGCAACTATTTAGCAGGTTAGCTAACCCTTCCCCTAGCCATGCTGACAGGTTGAATGGACCCGTTATTAGCATTTGGGACATCAGAGGCCCCCTCATTCATAGGATACCCACTAGAGGGAAGCATTGGGTTGAGTGATTAGCTTTCAAAGGATCATATTTATCAATAGGAAGCTGGTGCACACCCAGAGGAAAGTATTTTGTGTAGAGGTGCTGACTAACTCTGAATAAACTGCAAGCTATTTTTTTTTAAATAGCTGAACATATATAAACTCCCAGTAATGTATTGGGTAAAACATAAACGTTTCGACATCACTGTGCCTTCTTAAAGGATCATATTGGACCATCAATTCTATTTTACAGAGAAATGTCTTATGTGGTGATGAGTTAAATTAGGGGACTAGGTGTATAACATTTTCAAAGTAATATCATCAATGGCAATAACTTATTGTATCGTTTATCAATATAATTTCACTACTGCTCCCAAAATTGCACAGGTGTCATGTTCGGGATGCAAGCACGTGATAACCTGCAACATCAGCATCCCCATCTCTTTGGTGGACCTAGATGGGATTGACTGGACAGCATCAGCGCAACGAGCTTCAAATTGGTGGATGCTGATACGGGATACGGGAATACTGGAAGTCTGAAGCAAATATTTGACCACGAAAATGGAAACTTGAACTCAAATCCATAACACACCATTCATTCATCAAGCTATTTCTTTTCAATTTGAAATCAGCCTACCACCAATTGTTGAATTGACAGGAATGGACGCTCGAGATTGAATTTCAGCGAACCACATTGGAAAGGAGTGGTGAACGTCACCTCTTCGAAGAAAACTGGTGTAAACTTCACGATACGCAGAGAAAGTTATTTGGGATATCTGGTTGGATATAACGTTGTACTGTGGACATGGCGGATGCTGCTGAGTGCGGTGTGAAAGTGATGTGCCGATTCAGGCCCTTGAACCAACAGAGGAGACAAATACATTCCGAAATTCAAGGGCGAAGATACGGTGGTAATAACGGTGAGCAAAACGATTTGATAGACCTAATGTTCATTGTGTAGTCTACAAACAAAGCCATGGTGCACAGGTGCTTATATTCACTCACAAATTCAGTTTGGCAAAAGAAACGGTGATGTGTAACGGTAACGGTGACTTGATCACGGACATGGGTGGGGCCTAAATGGACAATTGTTTGGAATAATAATGGTGTAAACGCCAAAAAGGGACCGACATTTTTATAAATATTTCCTTAACTCTGCTATCAATGGAAGCAAATCCAGTAATGTACTGCGGTCCAGTAATGTACTGCGGTCCAGTGAGCTGACACTCATCCGCGTTTGTTTCCTCCAGAATTGCGTGCGCGAATACTCAACACTTGACGTTATCGCGTGTTTTCTGGTGGGGAAACTGAGTTGGATGCGCTCTCATGCACAGATAAAGACGTCAGCTACAAAACAATTCCAAGCAAATTGTTTAAATTGTACCAAATAATGTATTTCATTTTCGCGCCTTCTCAAAAAATACTTTGATATCGTGGGAAGAGTGAGGCTGCAGAGGCTGCCATAGCCTGACGGTGGTGGTGTTTAACAAATGTTCAATTGTTTACATTCATGTCATACAAACACATGTAACGGATGTGAAACGGCTAGCTTAGTTAGCGTGGGCGCTAAATAGCGTTTCAATCAGTGACGTCACTTGCTCTGAGACCTTGAAGTAGTAGTAGTTCCCCTTGCTCTGCAAGGGCCGCGGCTTTTGTGGAGCGATGGGTAACGATGCTTCGAGGGTGACTGTTGATGTGTGCAGAAGGTCCCTGGTTCGCGCCCGGGTATGGGCGAGGGACGGTCTAAACTTATACTGTTACACACACACACAACTTCACAGCAAGTGAGCTTGAGTTGACCCTTGTACTCACACACACTGACACTCCAACACAAACACTCACTTCATAATTTTCTCACACACGCATATGGTTGCATATGGCCTGACCAGTGTTTGCCTTAGCCCAGGGGAAGGTTGGGGGTATGGTTGCATACCCTAACTAACACCTTCTACACCAGCTCCGACGCTTGTCGGATGTGGCAAGGCTTGCAAACTATTACAGACTACAAAGGGAAGCACAGCCGTGAATGCATGCATCATTTGTAAAGTGGGGGAAGTGGGAAGTGTTAGGTAACCCACTCAAACACGCACACACACACAGACACACACACTTAGGCCTAGTCTAGTTCTTACTGTCTGTTCCACTAATTCAGATAGATACATAAATGAGATATTCACTAGAAGTCTAGAGTATCATGTACAATAAAGCAATGCACCATGTAATCCTCTTATTCTTGCCCCGACAATTAGAGGTATTGATTTGCAGTATAATTTCAATTTTGTAACCTACAGTAGTCTAATTGCTTATCAGAAAGAAGCTGATGATTTCATTGATATAATTGCAAAGCCTCAAACAGCTTCACACCGGTCGCAAATTAAATGAGAAATAAAAAGAACATGAATGATTTAACAGATACAGAGGATATACTGTATACATTATATTGAACTGAATGAATGATTAATGTGTATGTGTTATAGTTTCAAATACATTGTTGTAAACATTGACATGAGACTACAATGTGTAGGCTATTGAGGGGATAGGTGTTCTTCAGTGTTAAAGCGAACAAGTTCAGCCTTGTTCCAGTTCTGTTCCAGTCTGTGTGTTTTATAGGGGTGAAATAGTGCTGTGTCTTTCTTTACTATTGATAAATGTTCCCTCTAAACAGAGGCAGGAGCACAGTCTCTTGGGTAATTCTGTCTCCATGACGATGGAGGCAGGAGGTCATTAGAAATGATTGACAGGGGAGTAGAAGGTCACTGGCTGGAATCATCATCAACAATTACAAACACACAGACATACAGTTGCTGCATGTGCTCTTACACTAGCTATCCCTGACCAAGAGCAGCAGAGTGTATGGCTGGTCACATGCTGTACAGGTCTGACACCGTTTTCTCCCACAGCAACACATGAACTCTCCCTCTCTGCATCAGGTTTGCCAAAGGAGCATGTTGTCTTTACTTTCCCTAGGTGATGCAGAGAAGGTTAATTCTGCTGAAAGACATTCATAGTCAGGCAGTCTTCCACCATAGTAATGTCCACAGCACACAATGAGAGCATGTTGATTTGTATGTATGTAACCGGTGTCTGTATACAGCCTCGCTACTTTTATAGCCTTGCTACTGTATATAGCCTCACTACTGTTATTTTTCACTGTCTTTTTACAGTTGTTTTTATTTCTTTACTTACCTCTTGTTCACCTAATACCTTTTTTGCACTATTGGTTAGAGCCTGTAAGTAAGCATTTCACTGTAAGGTTGTATTCTGCACACATGACAAATAAACTTTGATTTGATTTAATAATGAATCGTTCATGGGGGATGGAAACCATGCTCTCCAGCAGATCGAAGGTCTGTTCCTTTGGGACAACATCTATTATTGAGAAAATGGCATCTTGACCGTATATGTGTGTGTTTGCGTGTGCTTGCTGCGTGTGTGTGTTCACACATAATTTATTGAGATTGTGGGATATAGTGTATGTGTGTGTGTGTTCACACATCATTTATTGAGATTGTGGGATATAGTGTATGTGTGTGTGTTCACACATCATTTATTGAGATTGTGGGATATAGTGCATGTGTGTGTGTTCACACATCATTTATTGAGATTGTGGGATATAGTGTATGTGTGTGTGTTCACACATCATTTATTGAGATTGTGGGATATAGTGCATGTGTGTGTGTTCACACATCATTTATTGAGATTGTGGGATATAGTGTATGTGTGGTCACATTTGTAAATCTGGCATATTTCTGCCATACTGTTGTGGGTTTCCTATTTGTCTTTCAAGCTAGGCTGAAGTAATGCTTACATGTCAATTAGAACACATGGGGTGTATTGACCTGAGGTGCCTTTATAGGAGATGTGGCATGTTACTAGTTCATTCTATATTGAACACGTTCTCTTACAAAGACATTGGAATGGTTGAGAGTGACAACCTTGTCTCTTTGGAGGTTGGAATGATTGAGAGTGACAACCTTGTCTCTTTGACAGTTGGAATGATTGAGAGTGACAACCTTGTCTCTTTGACAGTTGGAATGATTGAGAGTGACAACCTTGTCTCTTTGACAGTTGGAATGATTGAGAGTGACAACCTTGTCTCTTTGACAGTTGGAATGATTGAGAGTGGCAACCTTGTCTCTTTGGAGGTTGGAATGATTGAGAGTGACAACCTTGTCTCTTTGGAGGTTGGAATGATTGAGAGTGGCAACCTTGTCTCTTTGGAGGTTGGAATGATTGAGAGTGACAACCTTGTCTCTTTGACAGTTGGAATGATTGAGAGTGGCAACCTTGTCTCTTTGGAGGTTGGAATGATTGAGAGTGACAACCTTGTCTCTTTGGAGGTTGGAATGATTGAGAGTGGCAACCTTGTCTCTTTGGAGGTTGGAATGATTGAGAGTGACAACCTTGTCTCTTTGACAGTTGGAATGATTGAGAGTGACAACCTTGTCTCTTTGACAGTTGGAATGATTGAGAGTGACAACCTTGTCTCTTTGACAGTTGGAATGATTGAGAGTGACAACCTTGTCTCTTTGGAGGTTGGAATGATTGAGAGTGACAACCTTGTCTCTTTGACAGTTGGAATGATTGAGAGTGACAACCTTGTCTCTTTGACAGTTGGAATGATTGAGAGTGACAACCTTGTCTCTTTGACAGTTGGAATGATTGAGAGTGACAACCTTGTCTCTTTGACAGTTGGAATGATTGAGAGTGACAACCTTGTCTCTTTGACAGTTGGAATGATTGAGAGTGACAACCTTGTCTCTTTGACAGTTGGAATGATTGAGAGTGACAACCTTGTCTCTTTGGAGGTTGGAATGATTGAGAGTGACAACCTTGTCTCTTTGGAGGTTGGAATGATTGAGAGTGACAACCTTGTCTCTTTGACAGTTGGAATGATTGAGAGTGACAACCTTGTCTCTTTGGAGGTTGGAATGGTTGAGAGTGACAACCTTGTCTCTTTGACAGTTGGAATGATTGAGAGTGACAACCTTGTCTCTTTGGAGGTTGGAATGGTTGAGAGTGACAACCTTGTCTCTTTGACAGTTGGAATGATTGAGAGTGACAACCTTGTCTCTTTGACAGTTGGAATGATTGAGAGTGACAACCTTGTCTCTTTGACAGTTGGAATGATTGAGAGTGACAACCTTGTCTCTTTGGAGGTTGGAATGATTGAGAGTGACAACCTTGTCTCTTTGACAGTTGGAATGATTGAGAGTGACAACCTTGTCTCTTTGACAGTTGGAATGATTGAGAGTGACAACCTTGTCTCTTTGACAGTTGGAATGATTGAGTGTCATGTACTGTCATGTTGTGTCTTGTCTCTGTCCTTTCCCTTCACCCTGTCTCCCTCTGCTGGTCGTTGTTAGGTTACCTTTTCTCCCCCTCTTTCCCCCAGCTGTGCCTTGTCTCCTCCTAACCACCTCGTCACCCCTTTTCCCACCTGTTCCCTTTTTCCCTCTGATTAGGTCCCTATATCTCTCTCTGTTTCTGCTCCTGTCCTTGTCGGATTCTTGTTTGTTGTGTTTCATGCCTGAGCCAGACTATCGTCATGTTTGCTGTAACCTTGTCCTGTCGGAATCTGCCGGTCTATCTGAGCCTACCTATGTTTGGTTATTAAAGAAGCTCTGTTTAAGTTAGTTCGCTTTTGGGTCCTCATTCACTCACCATAACAGAAGAATCCGACCAAGAATGGACCCAGCGACTTCGGATCCTCTCCACTCAGCCGTCGGGATCCAGGGAGCGATGCTAGGCAGACACGAGCAGGAAGTGTCTGCTGCTCGACATGCCGTTGAGACCCTGGCCACCCAAGTCTCCAACCTCACAGAACAGGTTCACCATCTCCGCCTCGATCCACCGGCCACTTCCAGGGCTTTCGAATCTCCGGAGCCCTGAATCAATAACCCGCCGTGTTACTCTGGGGAGCCCACTGAATGCCGCTCGTTCCTCACCCAGTGTGATATTGTGTTTTCTCTCCAGCCCAACACTTACTCCAGGAGCACTGCTCGTGTCGCCTACGTCATATCTCTCCTTATTGGACGGGCTCGTGAGTGGGGCACGGCAATCTGGGAGGCAAGGGCTGAGTGTACTAACCAGTATCAGGACTTTAAGGAGGAGATGATACGGGTTTTTGATCGATCTGTTTTTGGGGAGGAGGCTTCCAGGGCCCTGTCTTCCCTATGTCAAGGCAATCGATCCATAACAGACTACTCTATTGAGTTTCGCACTCTTGCTGTCTCCAGTGGCTGGAACGAGCCGGCCTTGCTCGCTCGTCTTCTGGAGGGTTTCCGCGCAGAGGTAAAGGATGAGATTCTCTCCCGGGAGGTTCCTTCCAGCGTGGATTCCTTGATTGAACTCGCTATTCGCATTGAGCGACGGGTTGATCTTCGTCACCGAGCTCGTGGAAAGGAGCTCGCGCTCTCCGTCGCCTCCCTCTCCGCATCACTACCATCTTCCTCTGCCGGCTCGGGTGCTGAGCCCATGCAGCTGGGAGGTATCCGCATCTCGACTAAGGAGAGGGAACGGAGAATCACCAACCGCCTCTGTCTCTATTGCGGTTCCGCTGGTCATTTTGTCACTTCATGTCCAGTAAAAGGCCAGAGCTCGTCAGTAAGCGGAGGGCTACTGGTGAGCGCTACTACTCCTGTCTCTCCTTCAAGATCCTGCACTACCTTGTCGGTCCATCTACGCTGGACCGGTTCGTCAGCTTCCTGCAGTGCCTTAATAGACTCTGGGGCGGAGGGCTGTTTTATGGACGAGACCTGGGCTCGGGAACATGACATTCCTCTCAGACAGTTAAAGGAGCCCACGGCCTTGTTCGCCCTGGATGGTAGTCCTCTCCCCAGGATTCAGCGTGAGACGCTACCTTTAACCCTCACTGTTTCTGGTAATCATAGTGAAACCATTTCTTTTTTAATTTTTCGTTCACCTTTTACACCTGTTGTTTTGGGCCATCCCTGGCTAGTTTGTCATAATCCTTCCATTAATTGGTCTAGTAATTCTATCCTCTCCTGGAACGTCTCTTGTCATGTGAAATGTTTAATGTCTGCTATCCCTCCTGTTTCCTCTGTCTCTTCTTCACAGGAGGAGCCTGGTGATTTGACAGGGGTGCCGGAGGAATATCACGATCTGCGCACGGTGTTCAGTCGGTCCAGGGCCACCTCTCTTCCTCCACACCGGCCGTATGATTGTAGTATTGATCTCCTTCCGGGAACCACCCCCCCCCCCGGGGTAGACTATACTCTCTGTCGGCTCCCGAACGTAAGGCTCTCGAAGATTATTTGTCTGTAGCTCTTGACGCCGGTACCATAGTCCCCTCCTCCTCTCCCGCCGGAGCGGGGTTTTTTTTTGTCAAGAAGAAGGACGGGTCTCTGCGCCCCTGCATAGATTATCGAGGGCTGAATGACATAACAGTGAAGAATCGTTATCCGCTTCCTCTTATGTCTTCAGCCTTCGAGATCCTGCAGGGAGCCAGGTTTTTCACTAAGTTGGACCTTCGTAACGCTTACCATCTCGTGCGCATCAGGGAGGGGGACGAGTGGAAGACGGCGTTTAACACTCCGTTAGGGCACTTTGAATACCGGGTTCTTCCTTTCGGCCTCGCTAACGCTCCAGCTGTCTTTCAGGCATTAGTCAATGATGTCCTGAGAGACATGCTGAACATCTTTGTTTTCGTTTACCTTGACGATATCCTGATTTTTTCACCGTCACTCCAGATTCATGTTCAGCACGTTCGACGTGTCCTCCAGCGCCTTTTAGAGAATTGTCTTTTTGTGAAGGCTGAGAAGTGCACTTTTCATGCCTCCTCCGTCACATTTCTCGGTTCTGTTATTTCCGCTGAAGGCATTAAGATGGATCCCGCTAAGGTCCAAGCTGTCATTGATTGGCCCGTCCCTAAGTCACGCGTCGAGCTGCAGCGCTTTCTCGGCTTCGCGAACTTCTATCGTCGTTTCATCCGTAATTTCGGTCAGGTGGCAGCTCCTCTCACAGCCCTTACTTCTGTCAAGACGTGCTTTAAGTGGTCCGTTTCCGCCCAGGGAGCTTTTGATCTCCTCAAGAATCGTTTTACATCCGCTCCTATCCTTGTTACACCTGACGTCTCTAGACAGTTCGTTGTCGAGGTTGACGCGTCAGAGGTGGGCGTGGGAGCCATCCTTTCTCAGCGCTCCCTCTCTGACGACAAGGTCCACCCATGCGCGTATTTTTCTCATCGCCTGTCGCCGTCGGAACGTAACTATGATGTGGGTAACCGCGAACTGCTCGCCATCCGGTTAGCCCTAGGCGAATGGCGACAGTGGTTGGAGGGGGCGACCGTTCCTTTTGTCGTTTGGACTGACCATAGGAACCTTGAGTACATCCGTTCTGCCAAACGACTTAATGCGCGTCAGGCGCGTTGGGCGCTGTTTTTCGCTCGTTTCGAGTTCGTGATTTCTTATCGTCCGGGCTCTAAGAACACCAAGCCTGATGCTTTGTCTCGTCTCTTCAGTTCTTCAGTAGCCTCCACTGACCCCGAGGGGATTCTCCCTGAGGGGCGTGTTGTCGGGTTAACTGTCTGGGGAATTGAGAGGCAGGTAAAACAAGCGCTCACTCACACTCCGTCGCCGCGCGCTTGTCCTAGGAACCTTCTTTTCGTTCCCGTTCCTACTCGTCTGGCCGTTCTTCAGTGGGCTCACTCTGCCAAGTTAGCCGGCCACCCTGGCGTTCGGGGTACGCTTGCTTCCATTCGCCAGCGTTTTTGGTGGCCCACCCGGGAGCATGACACGCGTCGTTTCGTGGCTGCTTGTTCGGTCTGCGCGCAGACTAAGTCCGGTAACTCTCCTCCTGCCGGCCGTCTCAGGCCGCTTCCTATTCCCTCTCGACCGTGGTCTCACATCGCCTTAGATTTTGTCACCGGACTGCCTTCGTCAGCGGGGAAGACTGTTATTCTTACGGTTGTCGATAGGTTCTCTAAGGCGGCTCATTTCATTCCCCTTGCTAAGCTTCCTTCTGCTAAAGAGACGGCACAAATCATCATCGAGAATGTTTTCAGAATTCATGGCCTTCCGTCAGACGTCGTTTCGGACAGAGGTCCGCAATTCACGTCTCAATTTTGGAGGGAGTTTTGCCGTTTGATTGGGGCTTCCGTCAGTCTCTCTTCCGGCTTTCACCCCCAGTCTAACGGTCAAGCAGAACGGGCCAATCAGACTATTGGTCGCATCTTACGCAGTCTTTCTTTTCGTAACCCTGCGTCTTGGTCAGAACAGCTCCCCTGGGCAGAATACGCCCACAACTCGCTTCCTTCGTCTGCGACCTGGCTATCTCCTTTTCAGAGTAGCCTCGGGTACCAGCCTCCGCTGTTCTCATCTCAGTTCGCCGAGTCCAGCGTCCCCTCCGCTCAGGCTTTTGTCCAACGTTGCGAGCGCACCTGGAAGAGGGTCAGGTCTGCACTTTGCCGTTATAGGACGCAGACTGTGAGGGCTGCTAATAAGCGTAGAACTAAGAGTCCTAGATATTGTCGCGGTCAGAGAGTTTGGCTCTCCACTCAGAACCTTCCCCTTAAGACGGCTTCTCGCAAGTTGACCCCGCGGTTCATTGGTCCGTTCCGTATTTCTCGGGTCATTAATCCTGTCGCAGTTCGACTTCTTCTTCCGCGATACCTTCGTCGCGTCCACCCGGTCTTCCATGTCTCCTGCATCAAGCCCGTCCTTCGCGCCCCCGCTCGTCTTCCCCCCCCCCCCCCCCATCCTTGTCGAGGGCGCACCTATCTACAGGGTCCGTAGAATTTTGGACATGCGTCCTCGGGGCCGTGGTCACCAGTACCTCGTAGATTGGGAGGGGTACGGTCCTGAGGAGAGGAGTTGGGTTCCCTCTCGGGACGTGCTGGACCGTGCGCTGATCGAGGATTTCCTCCGTTGCCGCCAGGTTTCCTCCTCGAGTGCGCCAGGAGGCGCTCGGTGAGTGGGGGGGTACTGTCATGTACTGTCATGTTGTGTCTTGTCTCTGTCCTTTCCCTTCACCCTGTCTCCCTCTGCTGGTCGTTGTTAGGTTACCTTTTCTCCCCCTCTTTCCCCCAGCTGTGCCTTGTCTCCTCCTAACCACCTCGTCACCCCTTTTCCCACCTGTTCCCTTTTTCCCTCTGATTAGGTCCCTATATCTCTCTCTGTTTCTGCTCCTGTCCTTGTCGGATTCTTGTTTGTTGTGTTTCATGCCTGAGCCAGACTATCGTCATGTTTGCTGTAACCTTGTCCTGTCCTGTCGGAATCTGCCGGTCTATCTGAGCCTACCTATGTTTGGTTATTAAAGAAGCTCTGTTTAAGTTAGTTCGCTTTTGGGTCCTCATTCACTCACCATAACATTGAGAGTGACAACCTTGTCTCTTTGACAGTTGGAATGATTGAGAGTGACAACCTTGTCTCTTTGGAGGTTGGAATGGTTGAGAGTGACAACCTTGTCTCTTTGGAGGTTGGAATGATTGAGAGTGACAACCTTGTCTCTTTGACAGTTGGAATGATTGAGAGTGACAACCTTGTCTCTTTGGAGGTTGGAATGATTGAGAGTGACAACCTTGTCTCTTTGACAGTTGGAATGATTGAGAGTGACAACCTTGTCTCTTTGGAGGTTGGAATGATTGAGAGTGACAACCTTGTCTCTTTGACAGTTGGAATGATTGAGAGTGACAACCTTGTCTCTTTGGAGATTGGAATGATTGAGAGTGACAACCTTGTCTCTTTGACAGTTGGAATGATTGAGAGTGACAACCTTGTCTCTTTGGAGGTTGGAATGATTGAGAGTGACAACCTTGTCTCTTTGACAGTTGGAATGATTGAGAGTGACAACCTTGTCTCTTTGACAGTTGGAATGGTTGAGAGTGACAACCTTGTCTCTTTGGAGGTTGGAATGATTGAGAGTGACAACCTTGTCTCTTTGACAGTTGGAATGATTGAGAGTGACAACCTTGTCTCTTTGGAGGTTGGAATGGTTGAGAGTGACAACCTTGTCTCTTTGACAGTTGGAATGATTGAGAGTGACAACCTTGTCTCTTTGGAGGTTGGAATGATTGAGAGTGGCAACCTTGTCTCTTTGACAGTTGGAATGATTGAGAGTGACAACCTTGTCTCTTTGGAGGTTGGAATGATTGAGAGTGACAACCTTGTCTCTTTGGAGGTTGGAATGATTGAGAGTGACAACCTTGTCTCTTTGGAGGTTGGAATGATTGAGAGTGACAACCTTGTCTCTTTGGAGGTTGGAATGGTTGAGAGTGACAACCTTGTCTCTTTGGAGGTTGGAATGATTGAGAGTGACAACCTTGTCTCTTTGACAGTTGGAATGATTGAGAGTGGCAACCTTGTCTCTTTGGAGGTTGGAATGATTGAGAGTGACAACCTTGTCTCTTTGGAGGTTGGAATGATTGAGAGTGACAACCTTGTCTCTTTGGAGGATGGAATGGTTGGAGGTTGGAAGGGGGGGGGTTAGAGAGGGGAAGAGTGAGAGAGTAAGGGAAACAGAGAGAGGGGGGGTAGAGAGGGGAAGGGTGAGAGAGCAAGAGGGAGAGGGGGGGTAGAGAGGGGAAGAGTGAGAGAGAAAGAGGGAGAGGGGGGGTAGAGAGGGGAAGAGTGAGAGAGAAAGAGGGAGAGGGGGGGTAGAGAGGGGAAGAGTGAGAGAGAAAGAGGGATGGGGGGTAGAGAGGGGAAGAGTGAGAGAGAAAGAGGGAGGGGGGTAGAGAGGGGAAGAGTGAGAGAGCAAGAGGGAGAGGGGGGTAGAGGGGAGAAGAGTGAGAGAGGAAGGTAAACAGAGAGAGGGGGGGTAGAGAGGGGAAGAGTGAGAGAGCAAAAGAGAGAGATGAGGTAGAGAGGGGAAGAGTGAGAGATGGGGGGGTAGAGAGGGGAAGAGTGAGAGGGGGGTAGAGAGGGGAAGAGTGAGAGGGGGGGAAGAGTGAGAGGGGAAGAGTGAGAGGGGGGGTAGAGAGGGAGAGGGGGGGTAGAGAGGGGAAGAGTGAGAGAGCAAGAGGGAGAGAGGAAGGGAAACAGAGAGAGATATAGAGAGGGGAAGAGTGGGAGAGGAAGGGAAACAGAGAGAGAGAGAGCACAATTAGACCCAACCAAATCATGAGAAAACAAAAAGATAATACTTGACACATTGGAAAGAATTAACAAAAAAACAGAGCAAACTAGAATGCTATTTGGCCCTACACAGAGAGTACACAGTGGCAGAATACCTGACCACTGTGACTGACCCAAAATTAAGGAAAGCTTTGACTATGTACAGACTCAGTGAGCATAGCCTTACTATTGAGAAAGGCCGCCGTAGGCAAAACTGGCTCTCAAGAGAAGACAGGCTATGTGCTCACTGCCCACAAAATGAGGTGGAAACTGAGCTGCACTTCCTAACCTCCTGCCCAATGTATGACCATATTATAGAGACATATTTCCCTCAGATTACACAGATCCACAAAGAATTCGAAAACAAATCCAATTTTGATAAACTCCCATATCTACTGGGTGAAATTCCACAGTGTGCCATCACAGCAGCAAGATTTGTGACCTGTTGCCACGAGAAAAGGGCAACCAGTGAAGAACACACACCATTGTAAATACAACCCATATTTATGCTTATTTATTTTATCTTGTGTCCTTTAACCATTTGTACATTGTTAAAATAGTGTATATATATAATATGACATTTGTAATGTCTTTATTGTTTTGAAACTTCTGTATGTGTAATGTTTACTGTTCATTTTGATTGTTTATTTCACTTTATATATTCACTTTATATATTATCTACCTCACTTGCTTTGGCAATGTTAACACGTTTCCCATGCCAATAAAGCCCTTGAATTGAATTGAATTGAATTGAGAGCAAGAGAGATAGGTGGGGAGGGGGTAGAGAGGGGAAGAGTGGGAGAGGAAGGGAAACTGAGAGAGAGAGGGAGAAGTCTGCATCACTCAACAGCTGGCTGACATCCAATCAGCACAAGACTCTCCCTTTGGGAGTCAGTTTCCGTGGCGACCGGGTCCTGGTTAGAACAACAGCTTTCTCTCTCTCTCCCACTGTTGGGGTCCTTGACCCCTTGCCTAAGCTATAAAACAAAAGTCGCTCCTCGGTCAGAAAGCTGGTCCAGAACAAAGAGAGGCAAAGATAAAATACTTTTATGGATCAATGTTGTGGATCAGTGTTGCAGTTACAGATGGAGTTTGAGACCCATAAATAAACAACATTGTACAACAATGCCCCCTGAAACCATGGTACATAAAGAGCTATTGCCCAACATCAACAGACAGTAATGTGAAGTTGAGGGCCAGCACTAAATACTGGGGTCTGTGAACTTTCAATTCCATGTGGTACTGTTAAACTGTATGGAACACTGGCCTCCCCAGAGTGTCGGTAGACAGGAGGAGAGCGTTCTGAACTCATTAAGACATTTTACTCTCCTATCTGGGTAGCGTGACAGCACAGCTCAAATAAGTGTGTCAACACAGTAAAGCAGCCCTGACGTTCCAATTGGCTCCCTGGCTGTAGCCGGCCATGGGGGAATTAGGGGTAGTAGTGTACGGTGTAGTCTTCACAAACTACTGCGACACACAGTGGAGAATGTGAAAGCCGGCACACCAGCCAGTCTCTCCCTACAGGCATAAGTTATTCTGTGGAATTCTACTGTATTTCATTTCAGTCCATTTTTAGGGTGAGTTGTCTCCAGTTGTCCAACATCTTATTTGTTTATCATTCTGTTTACCGACTTTCTATTCATTTAAACTACTATGCTGACAAAACAATATAAACTAGACTAGAGTATGTTAGCATTCTAGCTACATGGTCACTGCTGGAAAGTATTCGGGCCCCTTCTCCTTTTGTTACGCTACAGCCTTATTCTAAAATGGATCAAATAAAACGTTTTCCTCATCAATCTACATTCAATACCCCATAATGACATCACAATACCACATAATGACATCACAATACCCCATAATGACATCACAATACCCCATAATGACATCACAATACCCCATAATGACATCACAATACCACATAATGACATCACAATACCCCATAATGACATCACAATACCCCATAATGACATCACAATACCACATAATGACATCACATTACCCCATAATGACATCACAATACCCCATAATGACATCACAATACCACATAATGACATCACAATACCCCATAATGACATCACAATATCACATAATGACATCACAATACCACATAATGACATCACAATACCCCATAATGACATCACAATACCACATAATGACATCACAATACCCCATAATGACATCACAATACCCCATAATGACATCACAATACCACATAATGACATCACAATACCCCATAATGACATCACAATACCCCATAATGACATCACAATACCCCATAATGACATCACAATACCACATAATGACATCACAATACCCCATAATGACATCACAATACCCCATAATGACATCACAATACCCCATAATGACATCACAATACCCCATAATGACATCACAATACCCCATAATGACAAAGTGCAAACAGGTTTTTAGAAATGTTTGCAAAAGTATTAAATATAAAAAACAGAAATACCTTGTCTACATAAGTATTCAGACACTTTGCTATGAGACTCGAAATTGAGCTCAGATGCATCCTGTGTCCATTGATTATACTTGAGATTTTTCTACAACTTGATTGAAGTCCACCTGTGGTAAATTCAGTGGATTGGACATGATTTGGAAAGGCACACACCTGTCTATATAAAGGTCCCACAGTTGACAGTGCATGTCAGAGCAAAAACCAAGCCATGAGGTCGAAGCAATTGTCTCTAGAGCTCCGAGGCAGGATTGTGTCGAGGCACAGATCTGGGGAAGGGTACCAAAAAATGTCTGCAGCATTGAAGGTCCCCAGGAACACCCTGGCCTCCATCATTCTTAAATGGAAGAAGTTTGGAACCACCAAGACTCTTCCTAGAGCTGGCTGCCCGGCCAAACTGAGCATTTGGGGGAGAAGGTCCTTGGTCGGGGAGGTGACAAAGAACCCAATGGTCCAGAGTTCCTCTGTGGAAATGGGAAAACGTTCCAGAAGAACAACCATCTCTGCAAATTCCACCAATCAAAATTCCACTAATCATGCCTTTATGGTAGAGTGGCCAGACGGAAGCCACTCCTCAGTAAAAGGCACATGACAGCCCGCTTTGAGTTTGCCCAAAGGACTCTCAGACCATGAGAAACAAGATTCTCTGGTCTGATGAAACCAAGATTGAACTCTTTGGCCTGAATGCCAAGGGTCACGTCTGGAGGAAACATGGGACTATCTCTACGGTGAAGCATGGTGGAGGCAGCATCATGCTGTGGGGATGTGGGAGATTAGTCAGGATCGAGGGAAAGATGAACGGAGCAAAGTACAGAGAGATCCTTGACGAAAACCTTCTCCAGAGCACTCAGGACCTCAGGCTGGGGGGGAAGGTTCACCTTCCAACAGGACAACGACCCTAAGCACACAGCCAAGACAATGCAAGAGTGGCTTCGGGACAAGTCTCTGAATGTCCTTGAGTGGACCAGCCAGAGCCGGACGTGAACCTGATCAAACATCTCTGGAGAGACCTGAAAATAGCTGAGCAGCGATGCTCCCTATCCAACCTGACAGAGCTTGAGAGGATCTGCAGAGAAGAATGGGAGAAACTCCCCAAATACAGGTGTGCCAAGCTTGTAGTGTCATACCCAAGAATACTCGAGGCTGTAATCGCTTCCAAATGTGCTTCAACAAAGTGCTGAGTAAAGGGTCCCGAATACTTATGCAAATTTGATATTTCAGCTTTATTTATTTTTGAATTTGCCCACAATTTTTTTAAATGTTTTTGCTTCGTCATTATGGAGTATTGTGTGTAGATTGATGAGGGGGGGAAAGTCAAGTGGTCTGAATACTTATTCAAGGGCTTTGATGAACATGACTCTGGAGGATAGCTAGAACACTGTTGCTTGATGAAACTGGGGACTCTGGAGGATAGCTAGAACCCTGTTGCTTGATGAAACTGGGGACTCTGGAGGATAGCTAGAACACTGTTGCTTGATGAAACTGGGGACTCTGGAGGATAGCTAGAACCCTGTTGCTTGATGAAACTGGGGACTCTGGAGGATAGCTAGAACACTGTTGCTTGATGAAACTGGGGACTCTGGAGGATAGCTAGAACCCTGTTGCTTGATGAAACTGGGGACTCTGGAGGATAGCTAGAACACTGTTGCTTGATGAAACTGGGGACTCTGGAGGATAGCTAGAACCCTGTTGCTTGATGAAACTGGGGACTCTGGAGGATAGCTAGAACACTGTTGCTTGATGAAACTGGGGACTCTGGAGGATAGCTAGAACACTGTTGCTTGATGAAACTGGGGACTCTGGAGGATAGCTAGAACACTGTTGCTTGATGAAACTGGGGACTCTGGAGGATAGCTAGAACACTGTTGCTTGATGAAACTGGGGACTCTGGAGGATAGCTAGAACCCTGTTGCTTGATGAAACTGGGGACTCTGGAGGATAGCTAGAACACTGTTGCTTGATGAAACTGGGGACTCTGGAGGATAGCTAGAACACTGTTGCGTGATGAAACTGGGGACTCTGGAGGATAGCTAGAACACTGTTGCTTGATGAAACTGGGGACTCTGGAGGATAGCTAGAAACACTGTTGCTTGATGAAACTGGGGACTGGAGGATAGCTAGAAACACCGTTGCTTGACAGGGAAAATGCATATGACCTTCAGTTGAATGAATCCCAGCCCCACCTCACCCCATCAAAGCCCCAGGGTGAGTAAACCCACTCTTAGCCAGGAGGAACCTCTCATTATAAGATCCATCAATTCTGCTGCTTTTCAATTCATCTCCTTTGTTTAACTAAGGTAATTACATGGGTTTGAAATCAGTCTGACCGAATGTCAACTGTCCCAGATATTTTTTTTAGATTAGACTAGCAGGACAACAACACAGTGGGAAGCACTATTTCACTCCTACAGCAGTATAGAGTAGTGCCTGGTGGTGGTCTGTCTCCAAGAGGGATGAGAGACACATACACAACTACACACACCCACATGCACAACTACACACACATGCACAACTACACGCACACATAAATACACGCGCTTGCTATGGAAAAGGAGGGAGAGTATTTCTGACTGTGGCACTTCTAGCTCCCCATGCACACATTCACACAGGCATTCAATGACATTTCACAAACACAGATGGACGTGTGAATCCACATGTGCTGTACATCCTACACAGATGGACGTGTGAATCCACATGTGCTGTACATCCTACACAGATGGACGTGTGAATCCACATGTGCTGTACATCCTACACAGATGGACGTGTGAATCCACATGTGCTCTACATCCTACACAGAAGTTCTAAAATACTCATAACCCACCATCTCAAAGTAGAGGAGTGACTGACTTCATTACTACTTGTATTTGTGAGAGGTATTGACATGTTGAAAGCACTGAGCTGCCTGTTTTAAACGACATAGCACACAGCTCAGACACCCATGCATACCCCACAAGACATGCCACCAGAGGTCTCTTCACAGTCCCCAAGTCCAGAACAGACTATGGGAGGTGCACAGTACTATATAGAGCCATGACTACACATCAGGTAACAGATGCAAGCAGTAAAATTAGATTTAAAAAACGGATAAAAAAAACACCTTATGGAACAGCAGGGACTCTGAAGCAAAACTAACATAGACAGAGACATGCATACACAAACATTATAACATATGCACTATACACACACGTGCACATGGATTTTGTGTTGTAGATATGTGGTAGTGGAGCAGGGGCCCGAGGGCACACACTTTGTGTGCTTTGAAAATTGTATAACTGCCTTAATTTTGCTGTACCCCAGGAAGAATAGCCAAGGCAGCAGCTAGTGGGGATCCATAATAAATACAAATACAAGTCTTGTCTTGAAAATGTCTCCTCTCCATCCTTTGTTTTCCTGTGTAACTGTTTGTGGGCCTGCTTCATTCAAGCCCATCCCAGGATGCTATTAGCAGAAAAATATGTGGTTGTCTCCATCTCCAAAGTAACCTCCAGGCCCACAGTGTAAGGAGACAGGTGATCTGTCCTATACTAAGTGAATAATCAGACAGGCGTACTGTTGTGACAGGATAACTGATCTGAGGTCTGTTTAGAGTTGCTGCGGCTGTACCTCAGAGCAGGAGGAGACTGGTTTAGTTTGGCACCTCCTAGACAGACAGAATAACTGATCTGAGGTCCGTTTAGAGTTGCTCCGGCTGTACCTCAGAGCAGGAGGAGACTGGTTTAGTGTGACACCTCCTAGACAGACAGGATAACTGATCTGAGGTCCGTTTAGAGTTGCTCCGGCTGTACCTCAGAGCAGGAGGAGACTGGTTTAGTGTGACACCTTCTAGACTGACACTGACTCTGAAAGAGATCTGGAGGGAACAAGGTCACCACAGTCATGGAACCTTGCTTGGTGTAATACGGACTCTTCTCACCTTGTCAGATTGTCAGACCCTGCTTGATGTAATACAGACTCTATTTTCTCACCTTGTCAGATTGTCAGACCCTGCTTGATGTAATACGGACTCTATTTTCTCACCTTGTCAGATTGTCAGACCCTGCTTGATGTAATACGGACTCTATTTTCTCACCTTGTCAGATTGTCAGACCCTGCTTGATGTAATACGGACTCTATTTTCTCACCTTGTCAGATTGTCAGACCCTGCTTGATGTAATACGGACTCTATTTTCTCACCTTGTCAGATTGTCAGACCCTGCTTGATGTAATACGGACTCTATTTTCTCACCTTGTCAGATTGTCAGACCCTGCTTGATGTAATACGGACTCTATTTTCTCACCTTGTCAGATTGTCAGACCCTGCTTGATGTAATACGGACTCTATTATCTCACGTTGTCAGATTGTCAGACCCTGCTTGCAGTCAAAAGATTCAACAGTGAGAACGTGTCTGAGGTGGAAAATGTTTAGTCTTTATTCACTTCATTACATTCAGTTCTGTTGATGAAAATAACTCACAACGGTTCCTCAGGAATGGACTAACGGTGAAATTAGACTATTGACAGTTGCTTTATTTCATCCCTTGCAGAGTAAGCTCTATGTGTTTGACCGAGTCCTGCCACCCAACACAGCCCAGGAGCATTCCTGTGCCAAGCAGATCGTCAAAGGTCAGAGACACTCTGTCCTGCAGTCTCTTTATCTGACCTCTTCTCCTCCTCACCGTCATCATCATCATCATCATTTCATCATCATATCAACTCAGCTCCAGAGCTATTATGAAAGACGTAACCCCAGTGTCTGCATTTTGTAGATGTGCTGGGCGAGTACAATGGAACAATCTTTGCCTATGGCCAGACCTCATCAGGAAAGACCCACACCATGGAGGTAAGTCAGAAGGACATTTTGATGCCTCATAGGGATTTGTGCTAGAACCAAAGAGATTATTTTAGAGATTAGATTAAGGATAGCAGACGTTAGGCTTCAGTGAAGCTACTGTGCAAGTATGACCATTAGCAGCTAATCTGATGGAGTTTTACAAGCCAGTACAAAGGAGAGGCTCATGGAACATAAAACCATTTAAAGAGGAGCTGGAGGTACAGACTAAAATCAGGTTTACCTTTTGGCCTTGCTGCCTGCATCTGTAGGTGATCTAGTGACCCATTGGCTGAGCTGGTTTTGACTGGAGTTTAAAGGGATAGTTCATGCAACATCTATATTTGGATTAAATTACCCTTACCTTGATTTGTGTCTGAAGGCCCATGGTGACAGAATCCACAATAATCCATTATGTACTTCTGTCTACAGCCTGGAGTTGGCATACTAGCATCGTCAGACTTCATGAATGGCAACAGCCGGACCGATGTTAGCAGAGCTGCACTGCAAGCCGAGACATCATCAGAAACACTTCAAACTAAGTTTGGTAGTTAGTGGAGTTAGCAGGGATTTTTTAACATGTATACTGCTAAAATAATTGCTGGAACTTAGTTCCTCAACACTGAAACTATTACCTCACGTAGCAACAGCACAGGGCATCTGTATGTGTCTTCCATTGATGATGTCCTCCTGGGGCCGGCACTTAGACGCAGATTGCTTTCCGGATAAACATAGGAACCGGTAAACCATAGGAAGTATCAGAGCATTTAAAATGTTTCATTGCAAAATGACAACATTCTCGCGTGGAAGAAAACCTGGACAGGTTCTTTGTGAGTATTGACTCTACCAAACTTAGTTTGAAGCGTTTTTGAAGAAGTTTCGTCTTGCAGTGCAGGTTTGCGAACATCGGTTCGGCTGTTTCCATTCATTAAATAAAGTACATAATGGATCATTGTGGATTCTATCACCATGGGCCTTCAGACACAACTCAAGGTAAGGGTAATTTAACACAAATATATATTTTGCATGAACTATCCCTTTAAAATGATTACCTCAGTCATAATCCCAACATGAGTTCAAAAGCGAGTTTTAGACGATTAAACATAGTGTTGCGGAAACATGTTTTTTACAGGCGGATCGAAATTGTGCTGTGGTTACTCAGGCGGCCGACACTTGAGATTGTCAAACATGTTTGCTTCATTTAAGGGAGGTGCCAGTCAGTATGCATATACAATAAATCACCGACAGACTTTTCAGCAAAAATCTCTCTCATGCTTGTGTTGCGGAAGAAAATGTCTGGTTCTCCTTGAATGGGAACATTCCCAGCAGTCCTTCCCTCCTGCTGGGTCTTCCTTCCTGGCATACCCTTATTTAGGCTGACTGCCTATGCCAGACGGCACGCCAAAATAGCAGCGAGGTGTTACGCCGCCATGATTCACATGATGTGCCACCATGCGATTCCACATACATATATCCACATAAATAGCCTCCTATTCAGCTGCAGCCGTTGCCCTGGAAACAGCCCAGAGAGCCTTCAGCAAGCCTCAGGATAAAATTGGAAAATATTTATTCCATTATTCCTCAGCAGCTAATGGAAGGGCGGGGAAGCGATGGTGGCAGTATGATTAGCTTCCACGCTGCCAGCCTGACTAGAATGTAAAACTACCCTTGATATGTGCTTAATCTATGATGCTATTATACATCTCCCTATCCTCGTCTACCTAGCCAGCATCATATTACCATATGAATGGCATCAGCCCTGAGGCAAATGACAGACTGTGATAGTCCATTACATTTCTATTGTCAAATCAATATCATTTTTATTATGTTTGGGCTGGATTAGGAGAGGTAAGACTGAATGAGGGGACTAAAGTAAAGGAAGTTCAGGCTGGCAAAGGAGCTTGTAATGAAACCCCTTGAGGTAACATGTATATTTCTCATCAGTAGGAGGACCCGGGCCTTATGAAAGCTAAGAGGGATAAGGCCTTTGTTTGAGGAGAAATGGTGAGTGCTTTTTCCCTCTGTAATGAACTTGTATTGCTACTTGCCATTTCAACTTTTGCGAATGCTAAGTGTTGTAGTCTATCTTGTTTATTTGATGAGGAGTGTGTTTTTTTCCCAGGACAAGCTACATGACTCTCAGCAGATGGGTATTATCCCCGTATCAGCAGGGACATCTTTGACCACATCTACCCCATGGACGAGAACCTGGAGTTCCACATCAAGGTAACAGACACACCATGGCCCCTCTGGAACCCTGGCTAGGTTCCACATCAAGGTAACAGACACACCATGGCCCCTCTGGAACCCTGGCTAGGTTCCACATCAAGGTAACAGACACACCATGGCCCCTCTGGAACCTGGGCTAGGTTCCACATCAAGGTAACAGACACACCATGGCCCCTCCGGAACCTGGGCTAGGTTCCACATCAAGGATAACAGACACACCATGGCCCCTCCGGAACCTGGGCTAGGTTCCACATCAAGGTAACAGACACACCATGGCCCCTCTGGAACCCTGGCTAGGTTCCACATCAAGGATAACAGACACACCATGGCCCCTCCGGGAACCTGGGCTAGGTTCCACATCAAGGATAACAGACACACCATGGCCTCTCTGGAACCCTGGCTAGGTGCTCAGTGTCCATGTAATTTAGGCTAGCTTGCCTTCAGAGCAAATAGTCTATGTTAAGATATAATTTATCAGGATTTGTCAATATATGAGAATGTATATTATGATGTTATGAAAGTGTATGATCAGTGTATTATGTGTACCATATACAATGTGAATGGAACAGGTGCTGTGGTGGCTGAGGGATAGTCCAGTAGTAACCCAAATGGAAGGTCACAACACAAAAGCCTAGGAACCCGAGTGCTGGTCTGTTAGAATAGTGGGTACTTCGCCAAGGACAAGACTGGCACAGGAGTAATGCTGTCAAAGTCCTGTTTATTAACGGTTTGTTTATATGCAGTGTGTGATATACATTATATGACCAAAAGTATGTAGACACCTGCTTGTCAAACATCACATTCCAAAATCACGGGCATTAATATGGAGCTGGTACACGCTTTGCTGCTATGACAGCCTCCACTCTTCTGTGAAGGCTTTCCACTATAAGTTGGAACATTGCTGCTATGACAGCCTCCACTCTTCTGTGAAGGCTTTCCACTATAAGTTGGAACATTGCTGCAGGACTTGCTTCCATTCAGCTATAAGAGCATTAGTAAGGTTGGGGCACTGATGCTGGGCGATTAGGCCTGACTCGCAGTCGGAGTTCCAATTCATCCCAAAGGTGTTCGATGTGGTTGAGGTCAGGGCTCTGTGCAGGCCAGTCAAGTTCTTCCACACCAATCTCAACAAATCATTTCTGTATGGACCTCGCTTTGTGCAGTGGGGCATTGTCACGCTGAAACGGGAAAGGGCCTTCCCCACAAAGTTGGAAGCACAGAATGATCTAGAATGTCATTGTCTGATGTGGTTTCAAGAATTCCCTTCACTGGAACTAAGGGGCGTGGCCCGAACCATGAAAAACAGCCGAGAACATTATTCCTCCTCCACCAAACTTTACAGTGGGCACTATGCATTTGGTCAGGTAGCATTCTCCAGGCATCTGCCAAACCCATATTCATCCGTCAGAGTGCCAGATGGTGAAGCATGATTCATCACATAAATACATTTGAACTACATTTGATATCCAGTGATTCAGCAAAAGACCGCCCATTTTCTGTGCTACCACTCAAATGTTGTGTTTCTGTTTATTTGTCCACACAGACATGAATGAGCACAGTTCTCGCAGTCACAGCATCTTCCTGATCAACATCAAGCAGGAGAACATAGAGATAGAACTGAAGCTGTCAGGACAACTTTACCTGGTGGATCTGGCTGGTAATGAGAAGGTGAGAAGTCTACCTGGTGGATCTGGCTGGTAATGAGAAGGTGAGAAGTCTACCCGGTGTATCTGGCTGGTAGTGAGAAGGTGAGAAGTCTACCTGGTGGATCTGGCTGGTAGTGAGAAAGTGAGAAGTCTACCTGGTGGATCTAGCTGGTAGTGAGAAGGTGAGAAGTCTACCTGGTGGATCAGGCTGGTAGTGAGAAGGTGAGAAGTCTAGCTGGTGGATCTGGCTGGTAGTGAGAAGGTGAGAAGTCTACCTGGTGGATCTGGCTGGTAGTGAGAAGTCTACCTGGTGGATCAGGCTGGTAATGAGAAGGTGAGAAGTCTACCTGGTGGATCTGGCTGGTAGTGAGAAGGTGAGAAGTCTACCTGGTGGATCTGGCTGGTAATGAGAAGGTGAGAAGTCTACCTGGTGGATCAGGCTGGTAGTGAGAAGGTGAGAAGTCTACCTGGTGGATCTGGCTGGTAGTGAGAAGGTGAGAAGTCTACCTGGTGGATCAGGCTGGTAGTGAGAAGTCTACCTGGTGGATCTGGCTGGTAGTGAGAAGGTGAGAAGTCTACCTGGTGGATCTGGCTGGTAGTGAGAAGGTGAGAAGTCTACCTGGTGGATCTGGCTGGTAATGAGAAGGTGAGAAGTCTACCTGGTGGATCTGGCTGGTAGTGAGAAGGTGAGAAGTCTACCCGGTGTATCTGGCTGGTAGTGAGAAGGTGAGAAGTCTACCTGGTGGATCTGGCTGGTAGTAAGAAAGTGAGAAGTCTACCTGGTGGATCTAGCTGGTAATGAGAAGGTGAGAAGTCTACCTGGTGGATCAGGCTGGTAGTGAGAAGGTGAGAAGTCTACCTGGTGGATCTGGCTGGTAGTGAGAAGGTGAGAAGTCTACCTGGTGGATCAGGCTGGTAGTGAGAAGGTGAGAAGTCTACCTGGTGGATCTGGCTGGTAGTGAGAAGGTGAGAAGTCTACCTGGTGGAGCTGGCTGGTAGTGAGAAGGTGAGAAGTCTACCTGGTGGATCTGGCTGGTAGTGAGAAGTCTACCTGGTGGATCAGGCTGGTAATGAGAAGGTGAGAAGTCTACCTGGTGGATCTGGCTGGTAGTGAGAAGTCTACCTGGTGGATCTGGCTGGTAATGAGAAGGTGAGAAGTCTACCTGGTGGATCTGGCTGGTAGTGAGAAGGTGAGAACTCTACCTGGTGGATCTGGCTGGTAGTGAGAAGGTGAGAAGTCTACCTGGTGGATCAGGCTGGTAGTGAGAAGTCTACCTGGTGGATCTGGCTGGTAATGAGAAGGTGAGAAGTCTACCTGGTGGTTCTGGCTGGTAGTGAGGAGGTGAGAAGTCTACCTGGTGGATCTGGCTGGTAATGAGAAGGTGAGAAGTGTACCTGGTGGATCCAGCTGGTAGTGAGAAGGTGAGTGGTCTTCCCTCTTACTTACTACCCTCCCTCTCCGCCTCTCATCCATCTCATCTCCTTCTCTCACTTGGTCTTCCCTTACACCCCACTTCTTACTCTCCTCTTCCTTTCCTCACCTCTCTCCCCTACCTCTCCTTCTCTCTCTCCCTCTGCCTCTCTCTCTCTCCCTCCTACCTCTCCTTCTCTCCCTCCTCTTCCTTTCCTCACCTATCTCCCCTGCCTCTCTCTCTCCCCTGCCTCTCCTGCTCACTCTCTCTCTCCTGCTCTCTCTCTCTCCCCTGCCCCTCCTGCTCACTCTCTCTCCCCTGCCTCTCCTTTTCTCTCTCTCTCCCCTGCCTCTCCTTTTCTCTCTCTCTCCCCTGCTCACTCTCTCTCTCCTGCTCCCTCTCTCCCCTGCCTCTCATTTTCTCTCTCCCTCTCCTGCTCACTCTCTCTCCTGGAACAGCTCGGACTGTGAAGATATATACACACACACACACACACACACACACATGTACTCTACACACACATGGCTTTTGTATTGTAGATATGTGGTAGCAGAGTAGTGGCCTGAGGGCACACAATGTGTTGTGAAAAGTGTTATGTAATGTCATGTAATATTTTTGATTGTATATATCTGCCTTAATGTTTCTGGACCCCAGGAAGGGTAGCTACTGCCTTGGCAGCAGTTAATGGGGATCCATAAAAAATATACACTGAGTATACAAAACATTAAGAACACCTGCTATTTCCATGACATCGACTGACCAGGTGAATCCAGGTGATCCCTTATTGATGTCACTTGTTAAATCCACTTCAACCAGTGTAGCTGAAGGTTAAAGAAGGAATTTTAAGCCTTGAGAAAATTGTTACATGGATTGTGTATGTGTGCCATTCAGGGGGGGCAAGACAAAAGATGTAGGTGCCTTTGAACGGGGGTATGGTAGTAGGTGCCAGGTGCACCGGTTTGTGTCAAGAACTACAAAGCTATTGTGTTTCTCACGCTCAACAGTTTCCCGTGTGTATCAAGACTGGTCCATCACCCAAAAGACATCAAGCCCACTCCACACATCAGTGGGGAGCATTGGAGTCAACATGGGCCAGCATCCCTGTGCAATGCTTCGACACCTTGTAGAGTCCATTCCCAGACGATTTGAGTTTTCAATATTAGGAAGGTTTTCCTAATGTTTGATATACTCAGTGTATATAAACTCAGCAAAAAAAGAAACATCCCTGTTTCAGGACCCTGTCTTTCAAAGATATTTCGTAAATATCACAGATCTTCATTGTAAAGGGTTTAAACACTGTTTCCGATGCTTGTTCAATGAACCATAAACAATTAATGACAGGATGGCAACAACAACTGTCTGAGTTACACCAGGAACGCACAATCCCTCCATCAGTGCTCAGACTGTCCGCAATAGGCTGAGAAAGGCTGGACTGATGGCTTGTAGGCCTATTGTAAGGCAGGTCCTCACCAGACACCACCGGCAACAACGTCGCCTATGGGCACAAACTCACCGTCGCTGGACCAGACAGGGCTGGCAGAAAGTGCTCTTCACTGACGAGTCGCGGTTTTGTCTCACCAAGGCTGATGGTCGGATTCGCATTTATTGTCGAAGGAATGAGCGTTACACCGAGGCCTGTACTCTGGAGCGGGATCGATTTGGAGGTGGAGGGTCCGTCATGGTCTGGGGCGGTGTGTCACAGCATCATTGGACTGAGCTTGTTGTCATTGCAGGCAATCACAACACTGTGCGTTACAGAGAAGACATCCTCCTCCCTCATGTGGTACCCTTCCTGCAGGCTCATCCTGACATGACCCTCCAGCATGACAATGCCACCAGCCATACTGCTCGTTCTGTGTGTGATTTCCTGCAAGACAGGAATGCCAGTGTTCTCCCATGGCCAGCGAAGAGCCTCAATCCCATTGAGCATCTCTGGGACCTGTTGGATCGGAGGGTGAGGGAACGAAGTGTCCGGGAACTTGCAGGTGCCTTGGTGAAATAGTGGGGTAACATCTCACAGCGAGAACTGGCAAATCTGGTGCAGTCCATGAGGAGGAGATGCACTGCAGTACTTATTGCAGCTGGTGGCCACACCAGATACTGACGGTTACTTTTGATTTTGACCCCCCCCCCCCCCTTGTACAGGGACACATTCAATTTCTGTTAGTCACATGTCTGTGGAACTTGTTCAGTTTATGTCTCAGTTGTTGAATCTTGTTATGTTCACACAAATATTCACACGTTAAGTTTGCTGAAAATAAACGCAGTTGACAGTGAGAGGACATTTCATTTTTTGCTGAGTTTATATATACAGTGGCTTGTGAAAGTATTCACACCCTTGGCATTTTATATTTTGTTGCCTTAAACCTGGAATTAAAATGTATTTTTTGGGGGTTGGTATCATTTGATTTGCCTACAAATTTGAAGATGCAAAATATTTTTTTATTGTGAAGCAAACAAGAAATAAGACAAAAAAACTAACTATAGCATGCATAACTATTGACCCCCCCCCCCCCCCCCCCCCCCCCAAGTCAATACTTTCTGGAGCCACCTTTTGCAGCAATTACAGCTGCACGTCTCTTGGGGTATGTGACTATAAGCTTGGCACATCTAGCAACTGGGATGTTTGCCCATTCTTCAAGGCAAAACTGCTAGGCCATTCCAAGACATTTAAATGTTTCCCCTTAAACCACTCGAGTGTTGCTTTAGCAGTATGCTTAGAGTCATTGTCCTGCTGGAAGGTGAACCTCCGTCCCAGTCTCAAATCTCTGGAAGACTGAAACAGGTTTCCTTCAAGAATTTCCTTGTATTTATCACCATCATCATTCCTTAAATTCTGACTAGTTTCCCAGTCCCTGCTGATGAATAACATCCCTACAGCATGATACTGCCACCACCATGCTTCACTGTGGGGATGGTGTTCTCGGGGTGATGAGAGGTGTTGGGTTTGCGCCATACATAGCGTTTTCCTTGATGGCCAAAATGTCTGCTAAATTTTAGTCTCATCTGATCAGAGTACCTTCTTCCATATGTTTGGGGAGTCTCCCACATGCCTTTTAGTGAGCACCAATTTTTTCTGGACAGCACAGTTCTGTGGAGTGTACGGCTTACAGTGGTCCTATCTCCGCTGTGGAGCTTTGCAGCTCCTTCAGGGCTATCGTTGGTCTCTTTGTTGCCTGTCTGATTAATGCCCTCCATGCCTGATATGTGAGTTTTGGTGGGCGGCCCTCTCTTGGCAGGTTTGTTGTGGTGCCATATTCTTTCCATTTTTTAATAATGGTTTTAATGGTGCTCAGTGGGATTTCAAAGTTTCTGATATTTTTTTATAACCCAACCCCAATCTGTACTGTTTGGCGAGCTCCTTGGCCTTCCTGGTGCCCCTTGCTTAGTGGTGTTGCAGACTCTGGGGCCTTTCAGAACAGGTGTATATATACTGAGATCATGTGACAGATCATGTGACACATAGATTACACACAGGTGGACTTTATTTAACTAATTATGTGACTTCTGAAGGTAATTGGTTGCACCAGATCGCATTTAGGGGCTTCATAGCAAAGGGGTGACTACATATTCAAACACCACTTTATCGTTTTTTTTTTAATGTTTTAATTATTTGAAACAAGTCATTTTTTTAATTTCACTTCACCAATTTGGACTATTTTGTGTATGTCCATTACATGAAATCCAAATAAAAATCTATTTAAATTACAGGTTGTAATGCAACAAAATAGGAAACACGTCAAGGGGATGAATACTTCTGCAAGGCACTGTATATAATGTTTTTTTTCATTGTTGGACATTAAAGACTATAAAAATACCAGCAAATCAGCTCAAAGTGATTTTAATTTTGGTCATCTGTTCCCAAGTGTTCCCATGCATAATAGAGACACGTGATCATATACAAATGTAAGCAATGTTTGAAATGCTTATGTTTTAGTCAAATGTTATATCTGTTTGCGCTTCTTGTGGTTAATTTGCAGTCTACAAATTATTTGTAATTATGTTCTGGGGGCCTCTTGAGTTGCGAAGCGGTCTAAGGCGCTGCATCGCTGTGCTTGAGGTTTCACTACAGACCCGGGTTCAATCCCAGGCTGTGTCACCGCTGGCCTTGCCCGAGAGACCCATGAGGCAGTGCACAATTGGCCCAGCATCGTCCAGGTTAGTGGAGGGTTTAGCCGGCCGGGATTTCCTTGTACCATTGCGCCATAGCGACTCCTTGTTGCGGGCCCGGCGCTTGCAAACTGACTTTGGTTGCCAGCTGGACGGTGTTTCCTCTAACACATTGGTGCGACTGACTTCCGGGTTAAGCGTGTGTCAAGAAGCAGTGCGGCTTGGCAGGGTCATGTTTCGGAGGAGGCACGGCTCTCGACCTTCGCCTCTCCTGAGTCCGTAGGGGAGTTTCAGCGATGGGACAAGACTGTAACTACCAATTGGATATCACGGCTGAATCTAGTTGATGATCCCTGCTTTACATAATCAAATAATGATTTCCTTGTATATTTTATTTTTAAGTTTTGTATTGATGTTTTGTTCAGTTGTACCACTGACGAGGTATCCCCCTTTTCCTCACTTTATATGGCCTCTTTTATAAGCAATTCCCTTACCCATGGACTGTCCATCCATTCCAACCTGTCTTGCTCTCTCTCTCTCTCTTTCATTCTCACACTCTCTCTTGCTCTTTCATTCTCTCTCTCGCTCTCGCTCTTTCATTCTCTCTCTCGTTCTCTCTCTCTATGTTGCAGAGCTAAAACCATTAAGAACACAGTGTCAGTGAACCAGGAGCTGACAGCTGAGGAGTGGAAGAAGAAGTACGAGAAGGAGAAGACCAAAGGCCTGAAATACATGATCCAGAAACTGGAGACCGAGCTCAAAAGCTGGAGAAAAGGTAACAGAGAGAGAGAGAGAGCACACAAACGAAAGTGGAGGAGCTGTAGCAATTATGGTCTAACGAGACTAGAATTCTGATTAGTACATCTCGACTGCAAGGCATACACAGTAAATTATGATCATTTACGCAAACCAATTGAATATATTGTGAACCCAGTTTACTCTACTGCACAACCTTCTCTGGGAGCATCAGAAACAGTTTCCACACATCTCCCACCTTCTTCTGTCCTATGAACGCTAAGGTCTTCACTGACAGTCAGAGGTCATGGGGTTGTAGGGGATGTGTCTAGATAAAGCAACATTGTAACTGATGAAAGTTTGTTTTCATTTGATGAGATTGTTTTAATGAAAGTCCTATAGAAGATGTGTGGATGACCCAGAGGGGTTTTGTTCATCCTGGCTACTGAACAAGTGTAGAATAGACTTGACTAATATGGTAGGATGAGGACTGGAGATGTTTTCCCCAACCACTCATCCGTTCACGCATTCTAATTTACTCACTGATTATTCCCCCTTCGCAAGCTTTGTTTTTTCCAAATTAAATCCTTGCGAGAATAAATTGGTCGATTGATGGGATTTTAAGCAGCAGGCAATTTGTCATCTCAGTTTGGGCTGAGTTCTGTTCTGACCTGGATAGAGGTTTTCTGTCAAACAAACTGACATGTTTAGACTTGTTGTGTTTTCAACAACAGTATGTTCATCATCATATACTTTCTGGATGCTGGGTTTGTAGCCATGATCACAGCCCTCCTCTCTGTACTCATTAGTCAGCCAGCAACCTGCTGTGAAGACTTGCATCCTTTGATATAGTACTTTTGTATTTTTGATATTGAGGTTGATATAAATTAAACATTTACACTACATCACCAAAAGTATGTGGACACCTGCTGGTCGAATATCTCATTCCAAAATCATGGGCATTCATTTGGAGCTGGTCCCCCCTTTGCTGCTATAACAGCCTCCTCTCTTCTGAGAATGCTTCCACTTGATGTTGGAACATTGCTGCAGGTACTTGCTTCCATTCAGTCACAAGAGCATTATTGAGGTCACTGATGTTGGGCGATTAGGCCTGGCTCGCCGTCAGTGTTCCAATTCCTCCCAAACGTGTTCGATGGGGTTGAGGTCAAGGCTTTCTGCAGGCCAGTCAAGTGCTTCCACACCGACAAACCATTTCTGTATGGACCTTGCTTTGTGGACTGGGGCATTGTCATGCTGAAACAGGAAAGGCCTTCCCCAAACTGTTGCCACAAAGTTGGAAGCACAGAATCATCTAGAATGTCTTGTATGCTGTAGGGTTAATATTTCCCTTCACTGGAACTAAGGGGCCTTACCCGAACCATGTAAAACAGCCCCAGACCATTATTCCTCCTCCACCAAACTTTACAGTTGGCACTATGCATTGGGTCAGGTAGCGTTCTCCTGGCTTCCGCCAAACCCAGATTCGTTCGTCAGACTGCCAGATTGTGAAGCATGAATCATCCCTCCAGAAATGCGTTCCCACTGCTCCTAGACGTTTCCACTTCACAATAACAGAACTTACAGTTCACCAGGGCAGCTGTAGCAGGGCAGAAATTTTTAAAACTGATTTGTTGGAAAGATGACAGTGCCACGTTGAAAGTCACTGAGCTCTTCAAAGAAAAATAATTCAGTAAGGCCATTCTACTGACAATGTTTGTCTATGGAGATTGCATGGCGGTGTGCTCGATTTTATACACCTGTCAGCAACATCCGAATCCACTCATTTGAAGGGTTGTCCACGTACTTTTATATATACAGTGTATCTCCAATTTGCATTGCAAAATAATAATTATAATATAATAATAATAATAATAATAATAATAATAATAATGCAAACAGATTGTTGATTCTCCCAAACGGGGGATACTGTTTACCCTTTCCACATGTGAAGACCATTATGGTCAGAGTTCTCCATTGTGGAGGCTACACTCTTACAAAAAACTGTTCCAAAAGGGTTATTTGGCTGTCGCCATAGGATAACCCTTTTGGGTTCTACATTTAACTCAAAAGGGTTCGACCTGGAACCAAAAGGGAGGGAGTGTGGAGAGAGATGGAATGCCACATAACATTCTAGCTGTGTCATCCACCAGAGCATACTGCATTAGCTGATGGTGCAGATGGACGGACTGTTGCCACAGTTACCCATAATTTCTGACTGAAAGTGTATTTTCGCACTCTCTCTCTGGGTGAGCTCAGCTAAGATAACACATTCAGACACTGCATTGTAGATTAGACACAGCTACAGACACAGAAACAGCTACAGACACAGACACAGCTACATACAGACACAGCATATATAGACACCGGCACAGCTACAGACATCGAACCAACGACAGACACAGCTACATACACAGACACAGCCACAAAGACAGACACAGCTACATAGACAGCCACAGACACCGACACAGCCACAGACAACGGCACAGCTACAGACACAGCTACAGACATCGGCCCAACGACAGACACAGCTACATACACAGACACAGCCACAAAGACAGACACAGCTACATAGACAGCCACAGACAAGGGCACAGCTACAGACACCACCGCAGCTACAGACACGGCTACGGCTACAGTCACATCTACAGACACCGCTACAGCTACAGACAAAGCCACAGACACAGCTACAGACACAGCTACATACACAGACACCACTACATACACAGCTACAGACACTGACACAGCTACATACACAGCTACAGCTGCAGACACAGCTGCATACACAGACACAGTCACAGACAAAGCTACAGACACAGCTACATACACAGATAGTTAGACACGCTACATACACAGCAACAGCTACAGACACAGCTACATACACAGACACCACTACAGACACTCCTCCCCCTCTCTCTGTCCTCTCGTAACTCTACCCCCCCCTCCTCCCCACTCTCTCTGTCCTCTCGTAACTCTTCCTCCCTCCTCTCTCTGTCCTCTCGTAACTCTACCTCCCCCCTCTCTCTGTCCTCTCGTAACTCTACCTCCCCCCTCTCTCTGTCCTCTCGTAACTCTTCCTCCCTCCTCTCTCTGTCCTCTCGTAACTCTACCTCCCCCCTCTCTCTGTCCTCTCGTAACTCTACCTCCCCCCTCCTCCCCACTCTCTCTGTCCTCTCGTAACTCTACCTCCCCACTCTCTCTGTCCTCTCGTAACTCTACCTCCCTCCTCTCTCTGTCCTCTCGTAACTCTTCCTCCCTCCTCTCTCTGTCCTCTCGTAACTCTACCTCCCCCCTCTCTCTGTCCTCTCGTAACTCTACCTCCCCCCTCTCTCTGTCCTCTCGTAACTCTACCTCCCCACTCTCTCTGTCCTCTCGTAACTCTACCTCCCCCCTCTCTCTGTCCTCTCGTAACTCTACCTCCCCACTCTCTCTGTCCTCTCGTAACTCTACCTCCCCCCTCTCTCTGTCCTCTCGTAACTCTTCCTCCCTCCTCTCTCTGTCCTCTCGTAACTCTACCTCCCCCCTCTCTCTGTCCTCTCGTAACTCTACCTCCCCCCTCCTCCCCACTCTCTCTGTCCTCTCGTAACTCTACCTCCCCCCTCCCTCTGTCCTCTCGTAACTCTACCTCCCCCCTCCTCCCCACTCTCTCTGTCCTCTCGTAACTCTACCTCCCTCCTCTCTCTGTCCTCTCGTAACTCTACCTCCCCCCTCTCTCTGTCCTCTCGTAACTCTTCCTCCCCACTTTCTCTGTCCAACCCACTGTCTCTTTTTTTAAATTTTCGCCTAAAATGACATACCCATATCTAACTGCCTGTAGCTCAGGACCTGAAGCAACGCTATGCATATTCTTGGTACTATTTGAAAGCAAACACTTTGAAGTTTGTGGAAATGTGAATGTAGGAGAATATAACACATTAGATCTGGTTGAAGAAAATACAAAGAAAAAACCAACCGGTCTTTTTCTACCACCATCTTTGAAATGCAAGAGAAAGGTCATAGTTAAAGCCATCACTCTGGTTGTAATTCCGATAGTGTCCACAAGATGGCAGCAGTGTATGTGCAAAGTTTCAGATGGATAACTTGAAAAATGTGTGAACAAGAATACTAAGTCCCCAGGTACATTTGGGCAAATCGTGAAGGGGACATTCGCATTCATATTCCCTTTTTCTGCAAGAATATCGTCAAATCTGTATACTTGGACTTTGATTTAGCTGTCCAAGTATTAGTAGCCATATTATAAGTTCAACATTTGCAAAACAAACCAGTTTTCATAATTTCATAACTCTGAATATTCTTATATGTTGTGTCCAAAAGGAAGAGGCATGCTGTCGCAAAAGGTTCGCACCTACATTTTGTGACTGAGGCGGGGTTTCGGCTATCTAGCTAGCTTTGTTTGACCCCGATTGGTGCTTATTTGACAAAAATACAGTCCTTCAAGTGATGGCCACCCGCGTCATCTACGTGCCATGAAGGCGTCGCTCTCTGACCAAATATGATGTCCTATAGGATATACTACACCCTTAATGAAATAGTGAAGTCTTGTTACCTTCTAGGATCTCTGAGGAATAGAGATGTGATTTGACTCGTTCAAACAACATTTAGGGTGCGATTTTTACAGATTCCTTACTTTGCAAATTGAACGAGTGGAAATACAAAATAGATTGTGCATGCTATATGGACCTTTTTAGGATATGAAAAATGATTTTATCTAACAAAATGACACTTCATGTTATCTCTGGGATCCTTTGGATGATAAATCAGTGCAATATTTCAGAATGTAAGTACACATTTCACCTTCAGAGAGGAATTTATCAAACCTATCGCGTTGAAAAAAGTGTTTTGTTGTTAGGAGCTCTCCTCAAACAATAACATGTCATTTTTTTTTCGCAGTAATAGCTACTGTAAATTGGACAGTGCAGTTATATTAACAAGAATTTAAGCTTTCAGCCGATATAAGACACTTCTATGTACCGACATTTGTTGTTTCTCTAAAATCTGTGATCTTGACAACGCGCTGCATGATTTACAACTGTCCTGTTGACGGGACACCTATCCCTAAGAAGTTGCCTCATCACCTGTCACTTTAATCATGTCCCAATATATTCCTGGATCCTATAGAAATGTTAGTGGTTTGTGCTAGGATGTGTTGTATTTATAATAATAATAACTTTATTTGTATAGTGCTTTTCAATACAACTAACAAATCATAAAAGACGGAATGGAAGGATCGTAGACACAGATAGCAGATATTATTCTCCCCTGAACTAGGTTTCTGTACAGTTTATTTAGTGCATTTTCTCACACACTCACTTGATGAATGTGATAAGGATGTGTAGGCACATTTAGTGAGCTAAAATCTGTCAGTGCTGTCCCTGCTGTCCCTCTCCATAACCCACAACTTACATGTTTGGTTGAGGTCCATCACTCTAACCACTGCTGCCCCCTCCGTCCCTCCCCCTTCTCTCCCCCTTCCTCCCTCCTGTCTCCCTCCCGCCTCTGTCATTCCATTTCTCCTCCCCGTCTCTCCTCCCTCCGTCTCAACCCTCCCTCCCTCCTTCTCCCCCTCCACCCCTCCCCTCCCTCCGTCTCAACCCTCCCTCCCTCCGTCTCGACCCTCCCTCCCTCCCTCCGTCTCAACCCTCCCTCCTTCTGCCCCTCCATCCCTCCCCCTCCCTCCTTCTCCCCCTCCCTTCGTCTCAACCCTCCCTCCCCCCTCCCTCCCTCTCCCAGGTGAGGCTGTTCCAGTGGAGGAGCAGCTGAGCAGTAAGGAGAAGAAAGACAGTAGTGGTGACGCCACGGCCACACCCATGATCAACACCATAGCCCCGCACCGTGTCCCGCTATTGGACGAGGAGAAGACCCGATATGAGGGGCTCATCACCAACATATACCAGCAGCTGGATGACAAGGTGGGTAGGAAGGGATGGAGCTTCCCTTTCCGAATGTTCCCAGTTTCATTCCAAGAGCACATATAGCAGGATGATTCCCTGGGGGATGAAGGTTCATGGTCATGGATGACTGGAAAGGGGCTGTGTCTGTGGTTGAAGTTTTATAGATATAATTAACCACAGTTAATGTATTTAATCATATGCAAATACTATACAATAGCATACATGCATAATTCTGTGGAATTATATTAAATCTGTTTTAATCACCCAACTATTAATTTTAATGAGGGATTATTAGGTTTGTTTGCCCTAGGTCATAATGGTGAAATGAAATGAAATGAAATGAAATGAACATATTGGTGTAAACACAAATCCCTCTCACAGTAACAGCCACAGCCCTGCATTAGCTAGCTGCCCCTCCAAAAAGTGGATTACAGAATCTTGGTAAAGCCAAACATGAATGCAACATTTTTGTATTGAAACATATTTTTCTTCTTCGCTCCTATCTCAGGATGATGAGATCAACCAACACAGCCAGTGGGCAGAGAAGTTCAAGGAGCAGATGATCGATCAAGATGAGGTGAACTTATCCAACCCTATACAACACATCTCCTTCATCTAGATGAGGTGAGCTTATCCAACCCTATACAACACATCTCCTTCATCTAGATGAGGTGAGCTTATCCAACCTTATACAACACATCTCCTTCATCTAGATGAGGTGAACTTATCCAACCCTATACAACACATCTCCTTCATCTAGATGAGGTGAGCTTATCCAACCCTATACAACACATCTCCTTCATCAAGATGAGGTGAACTTATCCAACCCTATACAACACATCTCCTTCATCTAGATGAGGTGAGCTTATCCAACCTTATACAACACATCTCCTTCATCTAGATGAGGTGAGCTTATCCAACCCTATACAACACATCTCCTTCATCTAGATGAGGTGAGCTTATCCAACCTTATACAACACATCTCCTTCATCTAGATGAGGTGAGCTTATCCAACCCTATACAACACATATCCTTCATCTAGATGAGGTGAGCTTATCCAACCCTATACAACACATATCCTTCATCTAGATGAGGTGAGCTTATCCAACCCTATACAACACATCTGCTTCATCTAGATGAGGTGGGCTTATCCAACCCTATACAACACATATTCTTCATCTAGATGAGGTGGGCTTATCCAACCCTATACAACACATCTCCTTCATCTAGATGAGGTGAGCTTATCCAACCCTATACAACACATCTCCTTCATCTAGATGAGGTGGGCTTATCCAACCCTATACAACACATCTCCTTCATCTAGATGAGGTGAGCTTATCCAACCCTATACAACACATCTCCTTCATCTAGATGAGGTGAGCTTATCCAACCCTATACAACACATCTCCTTCATCTAGATGAGGTGAGCTTATCCAACCCTATACAACACATCTCCTTCATCTAGATGAGGTGAGCTTATCCAACCCTATACAACACATCTCCTTCATCTAGATGAGGTGAGCTTATCCAACCCTATACAACACATCTGCTTCATCTAGATGAGGTGGGCTTATCCAACCCTATACAACACATCTCCTTCATCTAGATTAGGTGGGCTTATCCAACCCTATACCACACATCTCCTTCATCTAGATGAGGTTAGCTTATCCAACCCTATACAACACATCTCCTTCATCTAGATAAGGTGAGCTTATCCAACCCTATACAACACATCTCCTTCATCTAGATGAGGTGAGCTTATCCAACCCTACACAACACATCTCCTTCATCTAGATGAGGTGAGCTTATCCAACCCTATACAACACATTTCCTTCATCTAGATGAGGTGAGCTTATCCAACCCTATAAAACACATCTCCTTCATCTACATGGTATAAATTGATGAGATTCAAGGTTTTCATTACATTTAATTCGTGCATTGAGCAAAGGCATACAGTGCATTCGGAAAGTATTGAGACCCCTTGAATTATTTCCACATTTTGTTACTTTACAGCCTTATTCTAAAACAATCCTCATCAATCTACACACAATACACCATAATGACAAAGTCGAAAACAGGTTTTCAGAAGTAAAAAATACAGAAGTATTCAGACCCTTTAATATGAGACTCGAAATTGAGCTCAGGTGCATCCTGTTTCCATTGATCATCCTTGAGATGTTTCTATAACTTGTTTGGAGTCCACCTGTGGTGTGATTGGTGGTGTGATTGGAAATTATTTGGAAAGGCACACAGCTGTCCCACAGTTGACGGTGCATGTCAGAGCAAAAACCAAGCCATGAGGTCGAAGGAATTGTCTGTAGAGCTCTGAGACAGGATTGTGTCGTGGCACAGATCTGGGGGAGGGTACCAAAAAATGTCTGCAGCATTGAAGGTCCCCAAGAATACCGTGGCCTCCATCATTCTTAAATGGAAGAAGTTTGAGCTGGCCGACCAGCCAAACTGAGCAATCGGGGGAGATGACCAAGGGAGGTGACCAAGAACCCGATGGTCACTCTGACAGAGCTCCAGAGTTCATCTGTGGAGATGGGAGAATCTTCCAGAAGAACAACCATCTCTGCAGCACTCCACCAATAAGGCCTTTATGGTAGAGTGGCCAGATGGAAGCCACTCCTCAGTAAAAGGCACGTGACAGCCCTCTTGAAGTTTGCCAAAAGGCACCTAAAGGACTCTCAGACCATGAGAAACAAGATTCTCTGCTCTGATGAAAACAAGATTGAAGTATTTGGCCTGAATGCCAAGCTTTACGTCTGGAGGAAACATGGGACCATCTCTACGGCGAAGCATGGTGGTGGTAGCATCATGCTGTGTGGATGTTTTTCAGTGGCAGGGACGGGGAGGCTAGTCAGGATCGAGGGAAAGGTGAATGGAGCAAAGTACAGAGAGATGAAAACCTGCTGCAGAGCGCTCAGGACTTCAGACTGGGGTGAAGGTTCACCTTCCAACAGGACAACAACCCTAAGCCTACAGCCAAAACAATGCAGGAGTGGCTTCGGGACAAGTCTCTGAATGTCCTTGAATGGCCCAGGTAGAGACCGGACTTGGACCCGATCGAACATCTCTGGAGAGACCTGAAAATAGCCGTGCAGCGACACTCCCCATCCAACCTGACTGAGCTTGAGAGGATCTGCAGAGAAGAATGGGAGAAACTCCCCAAACACAGGTGTGCCAAGCTTGTAGTGTCATACCCAAGAAGACTCTAGGCTGTAATACCTGCCAAAGGTGCTTCAACAAAGGACTGAGTAAAGGGTCTGAATACTTATGAAAATGTGATATTTCAGTAGTTTCAATTAATACATTTGCAAAAAATCTAAAAACCAGTTTTCCTTTGTCATTATGGGGTATTTTGTGTAGATTGATGAGGGGGAAAATATATTTAATACATTTTAGAATAAGGTTGTAACTTAACAAAATGTGGTAAAACGTCAAGGGGTCTGAAAACCTTCCAAATGCACTGTCCATGTTTTTAGAGCGCAGAACCTTTTAGTTTGTGTTTATTGCCATCTAGTGGTCAGAATGTATCTGCATTAGATATACATCTGGTAGAGCTTTGTTTCTTCTGGCAAAGAGAAAGCTATGAACATGATGCAGTAGTAGAATTAGTCACTCAGTAAGCTGCCTACTCTGTGAGTGATATCAGATACAAGTGTTCTTTCCTTAATGGTTTTTTAAAGCAGTGCATACCTTTCCCAAATGACTGACGATTGGCTGAGAGAAATTGATGATAAAACGTTTTTTAGTGATTATTATTCCTAAATGTTTTTTAAAGCAGTGATTACTGTTCCTAAATGTTTTTTAAAGCAGTGATTACTGTTCCTAAATGTTTTTTAAAGCAGTGATTACTGTTCCTAAATGTTTTTAATTCAGTGATTACTATTCCTAAATGTTTTTTAAAGCAGTGATTACTATTCCTAAATGTTTTTTAAAGCAGTGATTACTATTCCTAAATGTTTTTAATTCAGTGATTACTATTCCTAAATGTTTTTTAAAGCAGTGATTACTATTCCTAAATGTTTTTTAAAGCAGTGATTACTGTTCCTAAATGTTTTTTAAAGCAGTGATTACTGTTCCTAAATGTTTTTAATTCAGTGATTACTGTTCCTAAATGTTTTTTAAAGCAGTGATTACTATTCCTAAATGTTTTTTAAAGCAGTGATTACTGTTCCTAAATGTTTTTTAAAGCAGTGATTACTGTTCCTAAATGTTTTTTAAAGCAGTGATTACTGTTCCTAAATGTTTTTTAAAGCAGTGATTACTGTTCCTAAATGGTTTTTAAAGCAGTGATTACTATTCCTAAATGTTTTTTAAAGCAGTGATTACTGTTCCTAAATGTTTTTTAAAGCAGTGATTACTATTCCTAAATGTTTTTTAAAGCAGTGATTACTGTTCCTAAATGTTTTTAATTCAGTGATTACTGTTCCTAAATGTTTTTTAAAGCAGTGATTACTATTCCTAAATGTTTTTTAAAGCAGTGATTACTGTTCCTAAATGTTTTTTAAAGCAGTGATTACTATTCCTAAATGTTTTTTAAAGCAGTGATTACTATTCCTAAATGTTTTTTAAAGCAGTGATTACTATTCCTAAATGGTTTTTAAAGCAGTGATTACTATTCCTAAATGTTTTTTAAAGCAGTGATTACTATTCCTAAATGGTTTTTAAAGCAGTGATTACTATTCCTAAATGTTTTTTAAAGCAGTGATTACTATTCCTAAATGGTTTTTAAAGCAGTGATTACTATTCCTAAATGTTTTTTAAAGCAGTGATTACTATTCCTAAATGGTTTTTAAAGCAGTGATTACTATTCCTAAATGTTTTTTAAAGCAGTGATTACCTTTCCTTAATGTTTTTAATGCAGTGATTACCTTTCCTTAATGTTTTTAATTCAGTGATTACCTTTCCTTAATGTTTTTAATGCAGTGATTACTATTGTCATGTATTGTCATGTTGTGTCTTGTTCCTGTTCTTTCTCTTCACCCTGTCTCCCTCTGCTGGTCGTATTGCGTTGCCTTTTCTTCCCCTCCTTCCCCCAGCTGTTCCTTGTCTTCTCTAACTACCTCGTTCACCCTTTTCCCACCTGTTCCCTTTTTCCCTCTGATTAGGTCTCTATATCTCTCTCTGTTCCTGCTTCTGTCTTTGTCAGATTCTCGTTTGAGTTTCTCATGCCAGAACCAAACTATCGTCTTGTTTGCTTCAACCTTGTCCTGTCCTGTCGGAATCTGCCTGTTCATCTGAGGCTACGTGTGATCAGGTACCTCTGTCCTCTACAACCCAGCTAATCGCCTCTGCTGCTAGAAGGGGACTCTAACCCAGCTATTCTCCTCTGCTGCTAGAAGGGGAACTCTTCTGGGATATTCAGAAGGACTTTATGTTTCATTTGTCGCCCTCTCTGCGGGTTGTTTATTTTTGCCATCATATCCATTTGAAGAGGATCTATGTCTTACCTGTGTTTCGACATTAAAGAACTCTGTTTTTGTTAAACCGCTTTTGGGTCCTCAATCACGTGCATAACAACTATTCCTTAATGTTTTTAAAGCAGTGATTACTATTCCTAAATGTTTTTAATGCAGTGATTACCTTTCCTTAATGTTTTTAAAGCAGTGATTACCTGATAAGCAGCAGGTATAGAAAGTGATTTGAATGAGAACATTTCCATGGTAACACATCCATTACTCTCATTTGGCAAATAGTCAAGGTATTGAAATGGACCAGGGCACGATCTAACTGCTGAGAGAAACAATAGCTTTTCAGCATCTTGTCCTCCTGTAAAGTGCTTTCTTTTTGAGATGTGGATTTCTAAAACCTGTTCTTGTGCCAGAGACTATAAGATGCTGGTATTCTGGTGTTATGTTGGGGAGTCTAAGCACATTGCTGGGAGATTAGTGTTTGTTTTATTTAAGCAGAATGTGTCTGTGCATGTGTTCGCCTGTGTGTGTTCGCCTGTGTGTGTTCGCCTGTGTGTGTTCGCCTGTGTGTGTTCGCCTGTGTGTGTTCGCCTGTGTGTGTTCGCCTGTGTGTGTTCGCCTGTGTGTGTTCACCGGTATGTATTCACCTGTATCTATTCGTGTGTGTGTGTTATTTACTCATCTCACCTTCCTGTAAGGAAGCCAGAATCTGGATGTACAGGAAGGTTTGGAAGTCGCTTTGGACAGGTGAGGAGGGCGCAGTGAGGAGGACATACGACAAGTTATGTGTAGGAGTAAAGATTGCTGTTGTGTACAGCTGAGAGGATTTGGGGAAAGGGTAGGGCTGGGGTCATAATCTAAGTACTCTGTAGGTCCACTCATCTGTCCACTTCTAAATCCGTCAATGTTGTCTGTGTCTCAGACCACTGGCAGGGTTAGAGGGAGCTGACCAGTTTACAGGAGCTCAGTAGTCATCATAAGAAGAGAGCAGCAGAGATCCTCAGTCTACTGCTCCGAGACCTCAGTGAGATAGGAGGCATCATCGGCACCAGTGACCTCAAGGCTGTAAGGACACACAATTAAACAATTAGAATCATACACACATATACACTGTTATTTAGACAGACATAAACTGTTTGTAACAGGTAATCATACACGCACACACACACACACACACACACAGTCCTGATCTCTCTGCTCTCTGATGAATGAGGTCATCGAGGAAGAGTTCACCATGGCTCGTCTCTACATCAGTAAGATGAAGTCAGAGGTCAAGTCTCTGGTGAACCGCAGCTGGAGAGCTCCCTGGCCGACAGCTCCCGCAGGATGCAGGCCAATGAGAAGGAGCTGGCCTCCTGTCAGTTACTCATTGCCCAGGTAACCAGGAAGTGGATTTAACATCCATTTCGATATCTTGAAAAAAGAGTATGGAATATTTTCCTTTATTCAGTAGACTATTGTGTTCATGCAGCTTGGTTGGAAAGTGAGACAGTGTCAGCATTATTTTCCTCAGCTGTTAACTCTGTCTCTGCCTGATGGGGTACTCCATGCAGTGCCAGGCTAAGATCACGTCTCTGACAGACTCCATGCAGAACGTAGAGCAGAGGAAGAGACCGTTAGAGGAGACCTAGGACTCCCTCGTGGAGGAGGTTCAGGCTCCACACACACAGGCTGAGAAACGCAGAGACCCCCAAACACAAACAAGCCTGTCATCAATCAATACGTCACTTGAAACAATGTCGCTTGCTTTGTCTCCACAGACAAAATGAAGGAGGTGCATGTGATGGATAAACAGAAGGAGCACCTGACCAAACTGCAGGATGCAATGGAGATGAAGGTAAAGATCTCTCCCTCTCTCCCCTCCTCCCTCTCTCTCATCCTCCCTCTCTCCCCTCCTCCCTCTCTCTCATCCTCCCTCTCTCCCCTCCTCTCTCTCTCTTCCTCCCTCGCTCCCCTCCTCCCTCTCTCCCCTCCTCCCTCTCGCTCATCCTCCCTCTCTCCCCTCCTCCCATCCCTCCCCATTTATCCCCCTTTCTTTTTTTCCCCCCACTCTTCAAATTCCTGTGAAAGGTAAATCAATTAAACTTGACCCTTGACCCTGTGTTCCCTTCTGCACCCTATAGAAGACCCTAGAGGAACAGATGGAGAACCATAGAGAGGTCCATCAGAAGCAGCTGTCCCGTCTGAGAGATGAGATCGACCACAAGCAGAGGGTCTTGGAGGAGCTCAAGGAGTGAGAGAGATTTTGGTGTCTCGGAGCCCTTAGGGTCCCCAGGAAAATGTTCAGAGGCTTTAGCCTCTAAATCTCAAATGTGAAGTTCAGTATTTGTCCAAAAGGGGGCAACACATGTCTATAAAATCAGAACTGTGTTTTGTCCCTTTCATAACCTGTGCATTACCAATCTTATGCTATTAACTCACACTTACAGTGAAATATTAGTCAATAGACCCATAAACAATATATTTCTGAGTCTCCCTAAGTCTGTCTCTCTTTTTTAATAGCAGCAGGTGGTAGCTGGTTTTTCCTGTTGGATGTACACATCTCCTCTCTGTTCTGGACCTGAACCCACACTGAGACTGTCTTGGATACTCTCTTTCTCTATGGATCTGATTTTCTAACCACTGGGAACAATCCTCCTCTCCTCCTCTCCTTCTCTCACCACTCTGCCTTTACTGGGACTTCAGACTCCTCATTCCCAAACAAACACTCTGTACGCCAGATATCCTTATTAAGGTCTCCTCTCCTCATGGCCAAGAGGAAAGAGAGGCTCCTTAATGCCGAACAAGTTCTTTTCATCTCTATCTCCTCCTTGAATCGCTCTTACTCTACCTCTGTGTCTGGTGCTCACTCTCTTTCTGTCTTTCTCTCCCTCTCTCGCTCTTTCTCTCTCGCTCTGTCTTTTTCTTTCTCTCTCTCTGAGTGAAATTGTGTAATGAGCTACTTTACTGTATGTTGTTGAGGATGCTGTCTCTCTGATGCTCGTTCAGTGTTGTATCTTGTGAAACAGACTGGTTTTCCTATAAGAGAAATTATGAGAAAAAATGTTTTGGAGGGCCACATTTGAATATGGTTGTTTAGGGGTTTCTGCCTGACACCAATACCCTCAAAAACCCTAGAATGGTCACAGACGTTGTTAAAGATTAAAAGACCCTGTTAGGATTGCAGTGCGTTTTAGAACCCACATAGGGTTACTGATGGCTGTCTGCATCACTTTCAATAGTAGATGTTAGTGTTTTGAAAGTAGCACTTTATTTCATAGTGAATTTTGTTGATTTCATTATTTACACAACTTTGATATATCGGCTATTTATTTTATACATTTTTATTTATGCAACATTGATGTTAGTCATTTGAAAATTTGCCTTGACAATATCACACACCAGTGATGTAACATGAAGAGTTCATGATCAGAGATGACTAATCTACTCTATATATACAGTATGTTTCTCATATGTTTTTGAGAAGCACATGGGTGAGATACAGAACAACTATCTCCTTGTGAACTTTTAGAATTCCAATTATGTATCCAATATGTGTTTAATCATTGTCAAGCTACAGGAGCAACAGTCTAAAACTGCATTGGTTTTGTTGAGATAAAACCTTGAATTTCTTCCTAGGTTTCAGGGGGAGTTGACTCTTTTAATATGTGTCACATGCAAACCCGAGTCGAAATACTTGAATGAGGTGATACGAAGCCAAATCTGAGGGATCGTACAGCTTAGGGAAAATATTCAAATGTGAGGAGTTAGAACTAAAAGATGGTCATTCTATTCCTTCCTTTGCTGGGTTTCCTGTTGGTGTTTTAGACTAGATCGTTTCGCATACCAGGCTGTTATTTAAAGCAGAGTGCATTGTGAATAACTGACCTTTTGTAAATGAAGGTATAGGATCACGTACCAAAAAGATTATTGAATACCTGTGGTATTTCGAAGTTGATGAGACCTGTGATTGGTTGGTTCTGCCATGATGCTGATCATCCAATCAGCACATTGTGCTGTGTATGGGTTGTCTGAACTGGAGTATTTGAGTTATAGGGTTTATTAGGGGTTTTATGTTTGGTCTTTTTAGATTTACACTCTCCCCACAAGAAGTAACGCAATCAGAATGGTTTATAAATGATAAATGGTTGTCATTGTTTTCACTGGTCTATTTCCTCCACGTCCACTTGTGATCCACTTGTGATCCACTTGTGATCCACTTGTGATCCACTTGTATTCACAGTGCTAAGTGATAGTCAGACAAATGTTGATGTAGATATAGGCTCTCTCTAATGTATCAAATGAAGTGCTTTGTTGGTATCGATGCTTTGCTGATATTGATGCTTTGCTGATATCGATGCTTTGCTGATATCGATGCTTTGCTGATATCGATGCTTTGCTGATATCGATGCTTTGTTTGTATCGATGCTTTGCTGATATCGATGCTTTGCTGATATCGATGCTTTGCTGATATCGATGCTTTGCTGATATCGATGCTTTGCTGATATCGATGCTTTGCTGATATCGATGCTTTGCTGATATTGATGCTTTGTTCATATCGATGCTTTGCTGATATCGATGCTTTGCTGATATTGATGCTTTGTTGGTATCGATGCTTTGCTGATATCGATGCTTTGCTGATATCAATGCTTTGCTGAAATCGATGCTTTGTTCATATCGATGCTTCTTTCATTCTAGTTCACAAAGCCAAGTATTTTTCTGAACTTTGTATGAGGTTTAAAACAAAAAGGCAGTCTGAAATAGCCCACCACATTATGCTGTTGTGAAATGTGTTCTATTACGGTGTCTTTAAACAGGGTAGATGGCATTCTTTCACCCTTCATACTTGCTTCCTGGTGAAAGTCATCAATTTATTTATGTTCCTGGTTTGATGTCTTATAAATATGATTGACCTGTCCTTAAGGTATTAATTATCATGATGACTGAATGATGACTGCTGTCTTCTGTCAAAATACTGAGCTAAATGTAATTTCCTGTTTTTAATTTAATTTATCTGATCGCCTCTCTCTCTGTCTCTCTCTCTCTCTCTCCAAGTGTCTTTGGGCACTGTTAGAAGGCCTAACTCTTTGTATGATTGAGAGGTTTGTAAAGCAAGTGTTTCTGAGGCAACAATGCACTGCAAGTGTTTCGTGACTGAGACAGGGGAAAATGTTGATCAGACGGTTTTCCACAGTTAAAGAGAAGCTATACAGTTGAAGTCGGAAGTTTACATACACTTAGGTTGGAGTCATTAAAACGTGTTGTTCAACCACTCCACAAATCTCTTGTTAACAAACTATTGTTTTGGCAAGTCGGTTAGGACATCTACTTTGTGCATGACACAAGTAATTTTTCCAACAATTGTTTACAAACAGATTATTTCACTTATAATTTACACAAATCACTATTCCAGTGGGCCAGAAGTTTACATGCACTAAGTTCACTGTGCTTTTAAACAGCTTGGAAAATTCTAGAAAATGATGTCATGGCTTTAGAAGCTTCTGATAGGCTAATTGACATCATTTGAGTCAATTGGAGGTGTACCTGTGAATGTATTTCAAGGCCTACCTTCAAACTCAGTGCCTCTTTGCTTGACATCTTGGGGAAATCAAAAGAAATCAGCCAAAACTTCAGGAAAAAAAATTGTAGACCTCCACAAGTCTGGTTCATCCTTGGGAGCAATTTCCAAACTCCTGAAGGTACCACGTTCATCTGTACAAACAATAGTACACAAGTATAAACACCATGGGACCACGCAGCCATCATGTAGCTCAGGAAGGACATGCGTTCTGTCTCATAGAGATTAATGTACTTTGGTGTCACACTCATGCTGGAGGAAACAGGTACAAAAGTATCTATATCCACAGTAAAATGAGTCCTATATCGATATAACCTGAAAGGCCGCTCAGCAAGGAAGAAGCCACTGCTCCAAAACCGCCATAAAAAAGCCAGACACCGGTTTGCAACTGCACATGGGGACAAAGATTTTTGGGAGAAATGTCCTCTGGTCTGATGAATCAAAAATAGAACTGTTTGGCCATAATGGCCATCGTTATGTTTGGTGGAAAAGGGGGAGGCTTGCAAGCCGAAGAATACCATCCCAACCGTAAAGTACGGGGGTGGCAGCATCATGTTGTGGGGGTGCTTTGCTGCAGGAGGGACTGGTGCACTTCACAAAATAGATGGCATCATGAGGCTGGAAAATTGTGTGGATATATCGAAGCAACATCTCAAGACATCAGTCAGGAAGTTAAAGCTTGATCGCAAACGGGTCTTCCCAATGGACATTGACCCCAAGCATATTTCCAAAGTTGTGGCTTAAGGACAACAAAGTCAAGGTATTAAGAGTTGCCATCACAAAGCCCTGACCTCAATCCTATAGAAAATGTGTGGGCAGAACTGAAAAAGCGTGTGCGAGCAAGGAGGCCTAGAACCTGACTCAGTTACACCAGCTCTGTCAGGAGGAATGGGCCAAAATTCACCCAACTTATTGTGGGAAGGTTACCTGAAACGTTTGACCCAAGTTAAACAATTTAAAGGCAATGCTACCAAATACTAAATGAGTGTTTGTAAACTTCTGACCCACTGGGAATGTGATGAAATAAATCAAATCTGAAATAAACAATTATCTCTGCTATTATTCTCACATTTCACATTCTTAAAATAAAGTGTTGATCATAACTGACCTAAAACAGGGAATTTTTTTACTAGGATTAAATGTCAGGAAAAACGGAGTTTAAATATATTTGGCTAAGGTGTATGTAAACTTCCGACTTCAACTGTATATAGCAGTTTGTTTTCTCCATCACATGCAATCGATAGATGCCCATCACCATATGTATCTGTCCTGTACCTATTGGCTACCACAACTCTTCTTTTTGGTCAAACCTGTGCAGGTGACGACTGCCTGGTGTAAAACTCAAATATCAGATGTCAAGATGTTGTTGTTTTTTAAAGATGACACTGAACAAGTATATTGTTTGCAAACAATAGCCCAAGGCTACTTATTTACATAGGCCTACATAATAATATTGGACCTAGACTGAACCCTTTGTTTCAGACAGAATAAAAAACAAAATATTATTTTAATCAATATGTATTTTTTTCTTGGGAAATGGTGTAATTTTCATATTCAAACATGTGCGGGGGAGAGTTGAGTCATGACATTAGCCCACGCAAGCTTCCACATCCACTTATCCTCGAGAGGCGGACAAAAACTTCACCTGCCCTTCAGCTCCGCCCTCCGGTTTGCTCTCCCGCCTCTTACCCGGTCCCACTGCGCCCGCTGCGCTGCCAACCACCGGGTAGAGTCAACATGGTTCATCCACCGAAGCTGTAGGCGACGATAAAGACACCTCTCCGTTTTCAACTGAATCCAGAACAGACACTGCCAAAAGTAAGTCAATTGCGCAGTTACACGGTGTTGCATTGGCTCACGTGGGAGGAAGCGCAATAAGTGATTGATAGAGAACAGGCTACAGTTTATATATAGGCACTATTGTCAGTATTACAGAAAACTGTAAAAACCATCGTCGGATATGGAAATGTTTACAGAAGTGTTCAATTGTGAGGAACCAGAAGCAGCGGTGTAGACCATGTCAAATATTGAACGTTCCTGCTCTGCACAAATCTTATCAACGACTGCTACATTCATTGTAGTCCATAGTCGTGAACTGTTATCCACCCAGCAGACAGCTGTTGGAGACATGTTTAACCATGGAACAAAGGCCATTGTAATTTGGCCCATTGACATAGTGTGAGAAACACTCATGCCCAATAGTTTACAATTCTTGAGCCATAGGAGAAACTACGGACATCTGTGTGTCTGTACTCTCAGCTATGGACTACTGGCAGAACGGAGAGATGGAAATGTTTATTTAGTGTCACTCACTGCCCATAAATGTGATCCAAACCACAACACAAAACTTGATTATTCAGCAAGTATGAGACAGAATAATGCATTTAGTATACCATATTGTGTTTTTAGTACAGTTAGCCTACAATTTGAATCCGTTTAGTTTTTTTCTAGTGGTCTGGAAACCACCCAACCAGACACCCAGACCCCTCCCTCTCTCTCAGTTCATGTTCAGTAATGACAGTTGCAGTGGCACATGGCCTCCCTCTCTCTGTGTGTCCTGCCTGCCCAGGGATCCACTGCTGACCCCTGTCTCAATCTGTCGCCCATGGCCAAGCCATGGCCACACAGCTTTCAGGAAGCAGAAAGGCACAGCCAACAGAAATATATTGCCTTTTGACAGTTTCTATAAGTGTATTTATTTGTAAGGTCTTGAGTATTGCTCTCACTCAACATATAGCTGTCACTCATGTAAATGTACAGCTGATACAGTATATAGCTCTGAAATCATACGCTACCAATATTTGTGTTTGTGTTCGGTCTTTAAAGATATTTGATATGAAACTAAATCTAACCAAGGACTGCTGAAGCATCTGCACTCACTAGATTAGAGGGTACTCTTGGTGCGCTTTGTCCAGACAGCTGCTAGGCTTCTCCGCTTGGTCCCATACACACCAACTGCTGCCACACAACTAAAACAAGCTGAAAACCGACTACTCCCAGACTCGTCTGATGTTATGTGTGTGGGAAGAGTAGGGGGGGGAGGTGTTGGCATCCCCAATGCCACCCCACATTTACTTGAAGAACAGAGCAGATGCAAAGTGTGGTAACCATAATGACGGTTTGTGCTGTTTGTGCCGTCATTCTGTCACCAAACTTTGCATCTGCATTGTATATATGTGGAAATGGTTTAAATGAGTCCCTGTGCATAGAGTTGTATAGTTTGTTTAACATGGCAATCATTGGTTTTTGTTTAACATACAATTTAAAGTTTAAAAAAACGGAGTGTCGGCATCAGACGTCTGGGTTATTAGTTTATAGTAAAGGAGAAGCACGTTTCAGTTTCACGTTTTATTGTCACATGCACAAGTACGGTGAAATAATTAACTTGCAAGCTCTACCCAACAGTGCAGTAATCAATATCAAAATAGGGAAGGGGGGTACCTAGTAAGTTGTTTTAATTGAATGCAGTCAACTGAAATGTGTCTTCTGCATTTAACCCATACCCTCTGAATCACAGAGGTGCAGGTGGCTGTCTTAATCAACATCCTCATCATTGGGGCCTGGGGAGCAGTTGTTGTTGGGGGTTAACTGCCTTGCTCAGGGGTAGAATGACAGATTTTGTCCTGGTCTGCTTGGGGATTCGATCCAGAAACCTTTCAGTTACTGGCCTAACACTCCTACCCGCCAGGCTATCTAATAAAAAGAATACATAATAAAAGAAAACACAAGACATTTTGTGTACAATGCAGGAATACTGGAGTAATATGAGACAGATATATACATGTAGGCGAGGGATTAGGACAGTGACTTGTAGCAGGATAAATAACTATAAACAATCTGTGAAGACAGGCTACTGCTAATGCTAATGCTATGAATAGATTAGATAACAGAATATGATTTTTTTAATTATTGTTTTACGACTCAAGAGTTTATCTGATAAGAACACATGTCATAATTAAGCATTGGTGATCTAATATAATATACCACCACCTTCTGAGTGGGCCTAATCTGAGTCTTGACAAGTACAGTAGATGTGTCGAACATGTTTTTTTGTTGTTTCAGCAAAGCAGTAAATAAGTGGAAGCTCTGGTTTCAAATCAAGATACTAAAGATACCGAAATGTATTAAAAATATATAAAATGTTTTTTTGTTTTTGTTTAAAAAGTATCTTCTTCGGAGAAGACATTGTGTTTTTCAAGAGACTGTCTGGATGTAACGAACAACAGAATGAACTAAATTACATAACAGTAACATTGTAGTTACTGTTATCAACCGTAACTACAATGTGGATCCAAGGCTTGTTCACTGTCCGGCTTTTCCCTATGGAGAGAGGGAAGGAGACAGATGGAGAGATGTATAGACGGAGTGAGAGAGTGATGGAGGGTGGCGTGGGGTAAGATGACCAGAGAGATGGCAAAGGTGGAGAGGGAAAGATTAGTTTTCAGTCTTCTCAGTTTTTAACCCCCCGTTGAAACCCCCTCCAAACAAACCTACTGTAATAAATCAAATGAAATCTTATTTGTCACATGCGCCGAATACAACAGGTGTAGACCTTGCAGTGAAATGCTTACTTACCGGTACCGAGTCAATGTGCAGGGGTACAGGTTAGTCAAGGTAATTTGTACACGCAGGTAGGGGTAAAGTGACTATGCAAAGATACATGCATTAATACTAAAAGAAAGCTACATATCATATAAACTATTATATAAAATAGCTGCTCACTTACAGTAGTTTGTGAGCATTTTCTTCCCTTTAAGACTCAATGGAATCTTGCCAAAGAGAATCAAGTTGGATGACCAGATGGAAACAGTTTTGTTCAGAAGGCGTTTAGATAAACAGCGTAGCGGTTAGAGCATTGGACTAGTAACCGAAAGGTTGCAAGTTCAAATCCCTGAGCTGACAAGGTAAAAAATCTGTCGTTCTGCCCCATGAACTAAGCAGTTAACCCACTGTTCCTAGACCAGTTGACCCACTGTTCCTAGACCAGTTGACCCACTGTTCCTAGACCAGTTGACCCACTGTTCCTAGACCAGTTAACCCACTGTTCCTAGACCAGTTGACCCACTGTTCCTAGACCATCAATGAAAATAAGAATTTGTTCTTAACCGACTTGCCTGGTTAAATAAAGACAAAAGGAGGTAACCTTAGTAAAACAGAACGTTACATGATTATGTCGTATGATAATTATCCAGGGTCAGGAAGAACCCACATCTTGTTCACATCAGGGCTTTGAGGTGTAGGATCTTAATGAAGCCATGTAAAACGGCTCAGCCCTGAGGCTGCAGTGCACATCCGTCACAGGTGTCACGCCATTGTCATGCCGCCTACCTACCGGTTTATGTCATTGACAAGATGAGGACAGGATGTCATTGTGTGTAGAGAGAGATTGATGGACTTCCCCTACTCAGGCTTCCCCCCCCATACTTAAACATAGTTACCTCAGGAAATCTGCCTCCCTGTGGGGTCTTGAGAAATCCCCAGTCGAATTAAATGCATATTAAATGCATACAACATTTCCACATTATTCTCATTTGACTGGTAGTTTTCCAACCCATGATGTCAAAATAAATAATCCCCATAGATGTGTCATTGTTGACAAAAGGGAGTGGATGAAGGGGGGTGATGGTCCCTGTCCAAGGGTGAATTTATGGCTCAAAGACAAACAGGTTGTTACAATGACTGATAAGAGTGGCTTACGACCGTTGGCACATGTCCCATTGTGTCCTACCTGAGGAAAACGTGTAGGAACTCATGAGGTTATCTTTAGTCAACATTTTAAGCAAGATAGGGTAAAGCAGAAAGTGAGGTGGGAGAGATTTGTCTGAAAGCAAGAGTATTTTTTTTTTACCTTTCTCTACTAGGCAAGTCAGTTAAGAACAAATTCTTATTTTCAATGACGGCCTAGGAACAGTGGGTTAACTGCCTGTTCAGGGGCAGAACAACAGATTTGTACCTTGTCAGCTCAGGGATTTGAACTTGCAACCTTTCGGTTACTAGTCCAATGCTCTAACCACCAGGCTACCCTGAATAAGAAAGTGCCAAAGCTTTATGTAATTTTGTTGCACTACTGACTCGTGAATACTTACTAAACTCTGTCAAGGATCTGCCTTTCAGAGTGGGAGTGGGCTCTCTCTGGTTAGTCTCCAAGATGGTGAATCACACGTGTTGTGGAAAGACCTCATGGAAAGACCTCATGGCCATAAACAGAACACACAAATCTTAATTTCCAATCCTGTCCCAAATGTGTTGATCTTAATGTTGGCACCTGTGACCAAAAGCTGTTTTGTCCTGGCAAAAGATGAATGCCTAAGCAAAAGGTTCATCATTGGACTGTTGAGTTAAGCGTAGCTCCAACAACTCTGACCCAGGAGAGACCTACGCAGGGCGTTGTCTGATTGAATCTCCGCCATGGCACTGCCCAATAAAATGCCCAGGTTGCAGCCCCATCACCATCACCGGCTTTGCACTCAGGTGACATAGGAGAAACCAAGAAAGAAGGGATTTACAATCCTCAACCTAGCTGGATAAAACGTCCAGACATCTCTATTCAATTACCTTGGCCCTGGGCCCAGGTGGGACAGGTGAAGAAATTTCATTTAATCTTAATCGGACAAGGGTATTCCAGGATAGAATCCAATCTCTCATCATCTCTACAGATTAGATCTCAGAGGAGCAAGGTCGATGAAGGTAGAGGCAGACTGACTGGGGCAATGGCCCAATAGCCTGCTCTTCTGTGTCACTGAAGGTTTGAACGGTCCAATTATACAGCCTATTAAACCAGAGAGAGAGAGACTCCACCCAACTGAATAGTTCCTCTTCGAAACTGATGGTGCTGAGTGAGTCAATGCACATGAAAAGTTTATATTTTGGTGTGACTGGGTGAGTCAATATTTCGGTGTGACTGGTCAGTTTTACAGAAGTACTTAAGTTGATCTACTGACACTTAAAATTAAACGTTGGCCTGTTACCGCCAGTGCTCTAAAACTGACTTTATTCCGAACAATGAAAATCCTATTTTTCATCCAAATTGGATGATATTTGGATGAAACCACGTCATAGTAGGTTGACCCAAGTATGAAAAATGACTGTAGTTGGTACATTAACAAAGTTAGACATAAAGTTACCCCCTCAGCATGTCAAACACTTGGATTCAGGAGGCAGGCATTACGTCTGGCTTTATTCAACGTTACGTTAAGGCAGAAATGTTATACACCAATGGTAGCGTCTTAAAATCGTATCTAATTTAAATATGTAACGCCTTAAAACCGTCATCACATGTGCTCATCATATAGCTTTGTTTACAAACTGTAAAATAGCTCATGCAGAACGTGGCAGAACGATACTGGTAACTAAACCCTTTTCATCTGGGTTGTGACTTTTAGTTAGCAAGCTACTTACCGGAATACTATTTTCCAGAAGAATGAAGACATCCGACGGCAATGACTGCTTTTCATTTTGGGTGGACAAGCTGCACTGAAAATGACGATTATGGCACGCGTGTGCAGTGCACATTTAGAGCAAAGTTGGGCAGAACATTCGACTGATCTTGCCAGGAAGCTAATCCTGAAGCCCGATGCCATACCATCACTGACAGCTGATCAGTGGATCTCGCAAGCGCTGACCATAGTGCTGTGATATGAAATCAGCTTCCCAGGCAACCACCGCAGCAGGAATGCTGTGATACGAAATCAGCTTTCCCAAGGCAACCACCGCAGTAGGAATGCTGTGATACGAAATCAGCTTTCCCAAGGCAACCACCGCAGCAGGAATGCTGTGATACGAAATCAGCTTTCCCAGGCAACCACCGCAGCAGGAATGCTGTGATACGAAATCAGCTTTCCCAAGGCAACCACCGCAGCAGGAATGCTATGATACGAAATCAGCTTTCCCAGGCAACCACCGCAGCAGAAATGCTGTGATACGAAATCAGCTTTCCCAGGCAACCACCGCAGTAGGATTGCTGTGATATAAAATCAGCTTTTCCAAGGCAACCACCGCAGTAGGAATGCTGTGATACGAAATCAGCTTTCCCAGGCAACCACCGCAGTAGGATTGCTGTGATATAAAATCATCTTTCCCAGGCAACCACGGCAGTAGGAATGCTGTGATACGAAATCAGCTTTCCCAGGCAACCACCGCAGTAGGATTGCTGTGATATAAAATCAGCTTTTCCAAGGCAACCACGACAGTAAGAATGCTGTGATACGAAATCAGCTTTCCCAGGCAACCACGGCAGTAGGAATGCTGTGATATAAAATCAGCTTTCCCACGGCAAAGATGGGGGTTTCTGATGTGAAGACAGACCCAACATACTGTAAGTCATAGTTATTCATTTCAAATCAATTGAGCATTTTGGGCACACAAAAATACAAACATTGAAAAGTTTCACAATAAAGTCCACAACCAAGTAATGCATTTTTCAAATTGAGTACTTCAAAACCCTCCAGAAAAAAACATTGTAGAATGAGTAGGTCACTACATCAACAAATTAATAGCATCATAACTCAGTAAATACAAATACAATGAATTCAATACCCATTTAACAAAAATGTTCCTTTTCAAAAACTAAAAAATTACAGGCTACGTAGACCAGGTCCTGCATCTTCTCTTCAACGAGGTCACGCTTTGACCCTTGTGAGGACGCTGTGCGAGCTGTCCATCCCAGGACCCCTGTCTGCCCAGTTTGAGAAGCCTGACAAGGAGGAGGCTATAGCTGGAGTTGTCTCTCGCTTAAATTTTGGGGGTGACTGAAAAGGGTACATGGGTCTATAAGGCTGCTTTCCCGCGGGAACCACGGGTCCCGACCGAGATCATTGCGACGCGGTCGGCATCTTTCATGCTGTGGTTGGGAGCAAGTGGTCAGATCAGACTTTGGGATGAAAATATTGTCCTGACGATTATTGAGAAACGGTTGTCTTTTTATTTGTATGCGTTAGCCTAGGCCTATCTATTGTAATTAAAGCACGTCTTTGTTGCATTATTCACACACTCTCAGAGTTCACTGCTTCTAGTTAAGTAACCTACCTCTCCTCCTAGTTGGGCGTGCCAGATCAAGTGTGCCTAGTATATGTGTGGTCTCAATGAAGTAGAGTAGCTGGTAAATGGTTGGACATGAACTGTACCACACACTAGAGCTGCGCAATATGGACAAAAATCCATATTGAGATAAATTACTTGAATTTATACGATAACTATAAATAGAACGATATGTTTATAACAATGTGCTGTTTGTTTTTAATTACCCTTTAAACTACTACTATGGTTGTAACCATCAATTGTCCCATTTAACAATAACCCATATCGAACTTCACATTTCTCTAGTATAGGCTGCTTATCGTAATGAAATTATATCAGCTAAATTCCTGTGATAAGTGAGCGGTATGGTCCGTGTCCACAGTATGGCCCGTGTCCATAATAAGTGAGCGTTATGGCCCGTGTCCACAGTATGGTCCGTGTCCACAGTATGGCCCGTGTCCATAATAATGAGCGGTATGGGCCGTGTCCATAATAATGAGCGGTATGGTCCGTGTCCATAATAATGAGCGGTATGGTCCGTGTCCACAGTATGGCCCGTGTCCATAATAATGAGCGGTATGGCCCGTGTCCATAATAATGAGCGGTATGGTCCGTGTCCATAATAATGAGCGGTATGGTCCGTGTCCATAATACTGAGCGGTATGGTCCGTGTCCATAATAATGAGCGGTATGGCCCGTGTCCACAGTATGGTCCGTGTCCACAGTATGGCCCGTGTCCATAATAAGTGAGCGTTATGGCCCGTGTCCACAGTATGGCCCGTGTCCATAATAATGAGCGTGTCCGTGTCCACAGTATGGTCCGTGTCCATAATAATGAGCGGTATGGTCCGTGTCCATAATACTGAGCGGTATGGCCCGTGTCCATAATAATGAGCGGTATGGTCCGTGTCCATAATAATGAGCGGTATGGTCCGTGTCCACAGTATGGTCCGTGTCCACAGTATGGTCCGTCTCCATAATAATGAGCGGTATGGTCCGTGTCCATAATACTGAGCGGTATGGTCCGTGTCCATAATACTGAGCGGTATGGTCCGTGTCCATAATACTGAGCGGTATGGTCCGTGTCCATAATAATGAGCGGTATGGTCCGTGTCCATAATAATGAGCGGTATGGTCCGTGTCCACAGTATGGTCCGTGTCCATAATAATGAGCGGTATGGTCCGTGTCCATAATAATGAGCGGTATGGCCCGTGTCCATAATAATGAGCGGTATGGTCCATGTCCACAGTATGGTCTGTGTCCATAATACTGAGCGGTATGGTCTGTCACGACTCCGACCGAAGGTGGCTCCCCTTCCCGTTCGGGTGGCGCTCGGCGGTCGTCGTCGCCGGCTTACTAGCTGCCACTGATTATTTCCTCCTCCTCCCTTATGTGTTCATTGAGTGCACCTGTTTTGAATTATGTATAATTAGTGAGGCTTTATTTAGTCAGCCGGCCCGCCTGGTTCCTTGTGCGGGATTAATTATTGTGACCTTCTGTGTTGTGTAAACTTGTGTGCACGTCTGTGAGTTACGTGCTTTCCCATTTCGTGGGTCTTTTCTGGACAGTTTAAGTCCCCCTGTTTGGGGCGTTTGTTTTGTATTACGCCCTGTGTTTTCGTGGGGTTGGCTTATGTTTGCCGTTGTGGTGCATTAAAATAGCACTCCCCTGAACTCTCTGCTTCCTGCGCCTGACTTCTCACCCACTACACTCAGAACGTTACATGGTCCGTGTCCATAATACTGAGCGGTATGGTCCGTGTCCATAATTATGAGCGGTATGGTCCGTGTCCACAGTATGGTCCGTGTCCATAATAATGAGCGGTATGGTCCGTGTCCATAATACTGAGCGGTCTGGTCCGTGTCCATAATAATGAGCGGTATGGCCCGTGTCCATAATAATGAGCGGTATGGTCCGTGTCCATAATAATGAGCGGTATGGTCCGTGTCCACAGTATGGTCCGTGTCCATAATAATGAGCGGTATGGTCCGTGTCCATAATAATGAGCGGTATGGTCCGTGTCCATAATAATGAGCGGTATGGTCCGTGTCCATAATAGTGAGCGGTATGGTCCGTGTCCATAATAGTGAGCAGTAGGGTCCGTGTCCATAATAATGAGCGGTATGGTCCATGTCCATAATAATGAGCGGTATGGCCCGTGTCCATAATAATGAGCTGTATGGTCCGTGTCCATAATAATGAGCAGTATGGCCCATGTCCATAATAATGAGCTGTATGGTCCGTGTCCATAATAGTGAGCAGTATGGCCCGTGTCCATAATAAGTGAGCTGTATGGTCCGTGTCCATAATAATGAGCGGTAGGGTCCATGTCCACAGTATGGCCCGTGTCCATAATAATGAGCGATATGGTCCATGTCCATAATAAGTGAGCGGTATGGCCCATGTCCATAATAAGTGAGCGGTATGGTCCGTGTCCATAATAAGTGAGCGGTATGGTCCGTGTTCGTAATTTTCTAATTATCGTCCCAGCACTACCATAACATTTAGATGGGTGGAGTGGTAGTCCATTTGAAACCAATTGAAAACTAAGATGGATAAGCCTGATCCTGGAAATCACTGTCAGATCAAACTGTCCAAGCTCAATAGACAGATCACCACTGTCAGACAGAAACCTCTGTCAGTGACAGTCTGACACAGCACAAATGCGCATTAGTCTCTATTCTTTCTACATCTCGCAGTAGCTCCCATTTTTTAAAATGTTAAAACTGTTAGACGGTGTGGTATTGCATACCACTTGTGGGGGCTATAGGTATATTACCCATTAGGATCACTTCTTGCGAGTCAACAGTTTGGCTGGCTACTTTATTTAGCCAACATTTGGCTTTTCGTCTAGCCAACCCCAATGGAGGAGAAGCATTCGTTCCAAGCCTGAATTCCTTCTGTTGAAGTGATTTGATGCTCAGATCAAATACATCCCCTAATGGCTGCATCACTGATAGCTCAGTAGCGCTCAACCATTTGTACCAGTTGGCTTCACCTGCAGAGTACTTTACGGACAATTTTATTTATTTTTATTTCACCTTTATTTAACCAGGTAGGCTAGTTGAGAACAAGTTCTCATTTACAACTGCGACCTGGCCAAGATAAAGCAAAGCAGTTTGACACATACAACAACACAGAGTTAATCATGGAATAAACAAACATACAGTCAATAATACAGTAGGAAAAAAGTATATATACAGTGTGTGCAAATGAGGTAAGATAAGGGAGGTAAGGCAATAAAATGGGCCATAGTGGCGAGGTAATTACGATATAGCAATTAAACACTGGAGTGATAGATGAGCAGAAGATAAATGTGCAAGTAGAGATACTGGGCTGCAAAGGAGCAAAATAAATACATAAATACAGTATGGGGATGAGGTAGTTGGCTGGGCTATGTACAGGTAAAATGAGCTGCTCTGACAGCTGGTGCTTGAAGTTAGTGAGAGAGAAGTCTCTTTTGCAGTTCGTTACAGTCATTGGCAGTCATTGGAAAGGAGGAATTGGCTTTGGGGGTGACCAGTGAGATATACCTGCTGGAGCGCGTTCTGCGGATGAGTGCTGCTATGGTGACCAGTAAACTGAGATAAGGTGGGACTTTACCTTGCAAAGACTTGTAGATGACCTGGAGCCAGTGGGTTTGGCGACGAGTATGAAGCAAGGACCAGCCAACAAGAGCGTACAGGTCGCAGTGGTGTGTAGTGTATATGGGGCTTTGGTGACAAAACGAATGGCACTGTGATAGACTGCATCCAATTTGTTGAGTAGAGTGTTGGAGGCTATTTTGTAAATGACATCGCCGAAATCGAGGATCAGTAGGATAGTCAGTTTTACGAGGGTATGTTTGGCAGCATGAGTGTAGGATGCTTTGTGTAATTTTGGATTGGAGATGCTTAATGTGGGTCTGGAAGGAGAGTTTACAGTCTAACCAGACACCTAGGTATTTGTAGTTGTACACATATTCTAGGTCAGAACGGTCCAGAGTAGTGATGCTGGACGGGCAGGCAGGTGCGGGCAGCGATCGGTTGAAGAACATGCATTTAGTTTTACTTGCATTTAAGAGCAGTTGGAGGCCACGGAAGGAGAGTTGTATGGCATTGAAGCTCATCTGGAGGTTAGTTAGCACAGTGTCCAAAGAAGGGCCAGAAGTATTCAGAATGGTGTCGTCTGCGTAGAGGTGGATCAGAGAATCACCAGCAGCAAGAGCAACATCATTGATGTATACAGAGAAGAGAGTCGGCCCGAGAATTGAACCCTGTAGCACCCCCATAGAGACTGCCAGAGATCCGGACAACAGGCCCTCCGATTTGACACACTGAACTATATCAGAGAAGTAGTTGGTGAACCAGGCGAGGCAGTCATTTGAGAAACCAAGGCTGTTGAGTCTGCCGATAAGAATGTGGTGATTGACAGAGTCGAAAGCCTTGGCCAGGTCGATGAATAAGGCTGCACAGTATTGTCTCATCGATTGCAGTTCTGATATCGTTTAGGACCTTGAGCGTGGCTGAGGTGCACCCGTGACCAGCTCGGAAGCCAGATTGCATAGTGGAGAAGGTACGGTGGGATTCGAAATGGTCGGTGATCTGTTTGTTAACTTGGCTTTCGAAGACCCTAGAAAGGCAGGGTAGGAAGATATAGGTCTGTAGCAGTTTGGGTCTAGAGTGTCTCCCCCTTTGAAGAGGGGGATGACTGTGGTAGCTTTCCAATCTTTGGGGATTCCAGATGATATGAAAGAGGTTGAACAGGCTAGCAACAATTTCAGCGGATCATTTTAAGAAGAAAGGGTCCAGATTTTCAAGCCCGGCTGATTTGTAGGGGTCCAGATTTTGCAGCTCTTTCAGAACATCAGCTATCTGATGGAGAAATGGGGGAGGCTTGGGTGAGTTGCTGTGGGTGGTGCAGGGCAGTTGACCGGGGTTGGGGTAGCCAGGTGGAAAGGATTTCCAGCCGTAGAAAAATGCTTATTGAAATTCTCAATTATTGTGGATTTTTCAGTGGTAACAGTGTTTCCTAGCCTCAGAGCAGTGGACAGCTGGAAGGAGGTGCTGTTATTCTTCATGGACTTTACAGTGTCCCAGAACTTTTTTGAGTTTGTGCTACAAGATGCACATTTCTGTTTGAAAAAGCTAGCCTTAGCTTTCCTAACTGCTTGTGTATATTGGTTCCTAACTTCCCTGAAAAGTTGCATATCACAGGGGCTATTTGATGCTAATGCAGTATGCCACAGGATGTTTTTGTGCTGGTCAAGGGCAGTCAGGTCTGGAGTGAACCAAGGGCTATATCTGTTCCTGGTTCAAATTTTTTTGAATGGGGCATGCTTATTTAAGATGGTTAGGAAAGCACTTTTAAAGAATAGCCAGGCATCCTCTACTGATGGGATGAGGTCAATGTCATTCCACCCGGGCCAGGTCGATTAGAAAGGTCTGCTCGCTGAAGTGTTTTAGGGAGCGTTTGACAGTGATGAGGGGTAGTCGTTTGACCGCAGACCCATTACGGATGCAGGCAATGAGGCAGTGATCGCTGAGATCTTGGTTGAAGACAGTGGTGTATTTGGAGGGCAAGTTGGATTTGGGGTTGTACCTGGTGTGTTCATTGATAATTTCTGTGAGATTGATGGCATCAAGCTTAGATTGTAGGATGGCAGGGGTGTTAAGCATGTTCCATTTTAGGTCACCTAGCAGCACCAACTCTGAAGATAGATGGGGGGGAAATCAATTCACATATGGTGTCCAGGGCACAGGTGGGGGCAGACGGTGGTCTATAGCAAGCGGCAACGGTGAGAGACTATTTTCTGGAAAGGTGGATTTTTAAAAGTAGAAGCTCGAAATGTTTGGGCACAGACCTGGATAGTATGACATAACTCTGCAGGCTATCTCTGCAGTAGATTGCCACTCCGCCCCCTTTGGCAGTTCTATCTTGTCAGAAATTATTATAGTTAGGGATGGACATTTCAGGGTTTTTGGTGGTCTTCCTAAGCCAGGATTCAGACAGGACATCTGGGTTGGCAGTGAATTAAACAAACTTGGGGAGGAGGCTTCTAATGTTAACATGGATGAAACCAAGGCTTTTACGGTTACAGAAGTCAAGAAATGAGAGCGCCTGGGGAGTAGGAGTGGAGCTAGGCACTGCAGGGCCTACGGCTAAAGGCTATAAGAACTGGTTGTCTAGTACGTTCGGAACAGAGGGTAAAAGGAACAGGTTTCTGGGCGCGATAGAATAGATACAAGGCATAATGTACATACAAAGGTATGGTAGGATGTGAATACAATGGAGGTAAACCTAGGCATTGAGTGACGATGAGAGAGATATTGTCTCTAGAAACATAATTTAAACCAGGTGATGTCACCGCATGTGTGTGGGGGGGGACTGAAGGGTTAGCTAAGGCATATTGAGCAGGGCTAGTGGCTCTACAGTGAAATAAGACAATAATCACTAACCAGAACAACAATGGACAAGGCATATTGACATTAGGGAGGAGCATGCGTAGCCAAGTGATCATAGGGGTCCAGTGAGTAGTTAAGCTGGCTGGAGACACGGCGATTCAGACAGCTAGCGGGCCGGGGCTAGCAAGCTAGCAGAAGGGCCTTAAAGGTACATCGCGATGGAAGAAGTCTGTTGTAGCCTCCTCGTGCAGAGCCTCCTTGTGCGGTTCTGTCGGCAGACCAGCCATGATGGATTAGTAGGGTTCTGTGTAGTAAAGGTGCCTAGTCCAATTGGCAATATAGGTATAGTGGCCCAAGAAGTTGGCCGATGGACCTGTTCAGCGAACAGTCCGATATGCTCTAGACAGCTAGCGGGCCGCAGCTAGCAGGCTAACAGATGGGCATTCAGGGGACGTCGCGACGGAGGGGCCTGTTGCAAAAATAACCCTCGGGCAGATTACGTTGGTAGTCCAGTCGTGATGGATTAGCAGAGCTTTGTGAAGTAAAAGGGGTCCAAAATTGGTATTGTAGCCCAAAGGAGTGGCAGATGGACCTCTTCAGCTAGCCGGGAGATGGGCCTAGCATGGGCTAGCTCCAGGCTAATTGGTGCTTGCTTCAGGACAGAGACGTTAGCCAGGAGTAGCAACTTGGATTGCAGCTAGCTAGCTGCAATGATCCAGGTGAAAAGGTTCAGAGCTTGAGGTAGGAATCCAGGGTTATGGAGAGAAAATAAGTCCGGTATGCTCTGGTTCGAATCGCGTTGTGCAAACTGGCGAGAGATTTCCGAGCTAGAGGTTAGCTGATGACCGCTAGCAGTGGTTAGCTGACTACTAGCTAGTAGCTAGTTAGCTGGCTAGCTTCTGTTGGGGGAATCCGGTTCGAAAGTAAAGAAAAATACTTTTGAAAATAGCAGATCCGTACCACATTGGGTGAGGCAGGTTGCAGGAGAGCATATTGAAGTTGCGGTTTAGGAAAAATATTATTAAAAGACATGCGAAGAAAAAACATACAAAAGATATATACATGGGACACGGGGACAAGACCAGGACAAAGACGTCTGACTGCTACGCCATCTTGGATATCAGTGGACATCACAATGATACCTGAGATGGCTCAGGTGATTTTCTAGGACCATGTCCTCTCCACTCTGCTGGCTCAACACGGCAAAAGCGTTTTCAATTTCCTGGCAGAGTAGGGTGATACAAAGACAGTCCTTGTTTTGGAGTATCTCCCTTCTCCTGGACCTAACGGGCTGGAACCTGAGGAGTAGGGTAGGAGCGGAGCGGTGGCAGGGGGAGGGGGGGGGGGGGGGGGGGGGGGGGGGGGGGGTTAAGAAGCTGTAAGGGGATGCAGAGGGGCAGAATCAGACGGTCAATTAAACTGACCCTGGTCTCTCGCCCCTGTGTAATGACCCAGTCTAGTCTCTCTCACACCTGTATAATGACAAAGGACAGTTCTCTGGAGGAAGCGCTGTCTTGAGAAGGAGAGTAAAGGTGATGATGGTGTCGTGATGCCTTGATGTCGTGGAGCAAATGGCACAAATGTTTAAAGTTGTATTTAATCTAGACATCAGGGTACTGTAAGAGTCTACAATGCTGAATAATTTCAGTAAATTTCCCTTCTTAAACGAGCTCTATAAACTCTATTTGACAAGCTTTAATTTGGCTACTAGGCAAATGTTTGTTTTTCTTAGTATGCAGATTAGTGGTGTGTTTCCTGGATTTGGAGTGTGCAGATTAGTGGTGTGTTTCCTGGATTTGGAGTGTGCAGATTATTGGCGTGTTTCCTGGATTAGAAGTGTGCAGATTAGTGGTGTGTTTCCTGGATTCTGAGTGTGCAGATTAGTGGTGTGTTTCCTGGATTCTGAGTGTGCAGATTAGTGGTGTGTTTCCTGGATTTGGAGTGTGCTGATTAGTGGTGTGTTTCCTGGATTCGGAGTGTGCAGATTAGTGTTGTGTGTACTGGATTTGGGTCAACTCTGGGCTGTTTGACAATCAGCTAGGCTGGGATACACATTACTCAAGTAATCCTAAAGCATGGCAGTTACTTTAGACATTTCTCCAGTTGAAAACGAAGGACAAGTTGACTGACTATTTCAGGGAAAATAATGAAATGTTAGATGGGTAATTCCACAGTGATGCTGAGACTCACTTTAAAATGTATGTCAAACAAAAATCAATGATTGCAAAGTGAAACTCTATGCGCAAGGACTACTTTTAACAATTTCCACTGAAGAACCTTTACTTGAAGAACAGTCGAGATGCAAAGTTTGGCGACAGAATGATGGCACAAACAAACCGTCATTCTGTTAGCATTGTCAGGCATCTGAAGCATGGTCAGGCATCTGAAGCATGGTCAGGCATCTGAAGCATGGTCAGGCATCTGAAGCATGGTCAGGCATCTGAAACGGATGAACCTGTTTAAACCTGTTTATATGGATTCCTTGCTCCTCCTCCTGAAAAGTATCTCTCTTCTCACTTCACTTTGAAGGATAAGTGAATTCAATTCACCCTCGGTCATAGTCAGATTTGTTTTATGCGTCTTCAAACCATTTCCTAATCTTTGCCCATTGAATGAGACTGCTAGACGTTTATTAGGCTAATGCAAGACAATTTATTCAAATGCAACAATGTTGCGTTTCTGTCTTCAATATCCCCATTTAGAATGTCTTTGAGAGCTACACAAATTATTCCATTGCCAATATATTCCACATAAGATGGAGTTTCTGCACTGTTGACAGCGCAACTAGAAGCTGCCATGTTTGGCTCTTGTCTAGAACGTGACATCATCTTTAACATGATGCAACCGGAATGAATCACTTAACAGTAGAAGGGTGTTTTCTTTCCCGCTCTTTTTCTGGAACGTCCTTCAGAACCAGCATGACCCAAGATTCAGCATGCAGGAAAAACAAACCTATATCCAAGGGGCAAACAATCAGGATCCTCCCCTTTGCTCCGCTCCACCCCTCGCCTCTCACTGAGGCATGAAAGGACGAGGTCAGATAACAACCACACATTACCCTCGCCAATTTATTACCTCAATACATCACCTCACGTCCTCCACTGTATCACTGTATACCCACCTGAAATGGCCAGGGGGAAGGCAAGGTAGCTTTAAGTGTTGGTTTGAGACTGTACCGTCGACCTGTTCCCCCTGGGGCTGTGTTTAATGAGAGGGCTGTCTCTGGCACGCCAATAAGCCATTTTCTAGGTTAAATGAATGGACTCGCACAAATTTAGTACCAAGGTGATTCCCCCAGTCTTTTCATCTCCCGCCATGTTTTTGTTGTCATTGTAAAACAATGTAGTGCACCATGTAGGACAGGAAACTACAGACTATAAACCGAGTGGTTCGAGCCCTGAATGCTGATTGGCTGGAAGCCGTGGTATATTAGACCATATACCACGGGTATGACAACAAGTACTAATTTCGTTGGTAACCAGTTTATAATAGCAATAAGGCACCTTGGGGGTTTGTGGTATATGGTCAATATACCACGGCTAAGGGCTGTATCCAGGCACTCTGCGTTGTCATGCATAAGAACAGCACTTGGCCGTGGTATATTGGCCATATACCACACCCCCTCGTGCCTTATTGCTTAATTATAAACTGGGTGGTTCAAGCCCTGAATGATGATTGGCTGACAGCCGTGGTATATCAGACCGTATACCATGGGCATGACAAAACATTTATTTTTACAGCTCTAAATAAGTTAGTAACCAGTTTATAATAGCAATAAGGCACCTCAGGGGTTTGTGGTATATGGCCATTATACCACGGCTACGGGCTGTATCCAGGCACTCTGCGTTGCGTCGTGAATAAGAACAACCCTTAACCATGGTATATTGGCCATATTCCACACCCCCTCGTACCTTATTGCTTAAATATAACATGCGATGTATATAACACACAGTTTTAGTATCAGCCTTCATAGTCAAAGGCAAAGTTGAGAAATTGATGAACATCATGCTGTAAAATGGCTAAATAAATACTGTAACTCCTAGCTAATGTAACGAGTTTCGTCTTCATACGAAGGAGAGTCGGACCAAAATGCAGCGTGTAGATTGCGATCCATGTTTTAATGAACAAACGTAAAACACGAATCAATGCAAACACCACAAAATAAAGAACGTGATGAACGTAACGAAAACCTAAAACAGCCTATCTGGTGAAAAACACATAGACAGGAACAATCACCCACAAACACACAGTGAAACCCAGGCTACCTAAATATGGTTCCCAATCAGAGACAATGACGAACACCTGCCTCTGACTGAGAACCATATCAGGCTGAACATAGAAATAGACAAACAAGACATGAAACATAGAATACCCACTCAGATCACACCCTGACCAATCAAAACATAGAAAATACAAAGTAAACTATGGTCAGGGCGTGACAGTACCCCCCCCCCCAAGGTGCGGACTCCGGCCGCAAAACCTGAACCTATAGGGGAGGGTCTGGGTGGGCATCTGTCCGCGGTGGCGGCTCTGGCGCTGGACGTGGACCCCACTCCATGACAGTTTTAATCCCCCTCCTAAACGTCCCTAAATAGGTTACCCACCACAATGATAACATGGGACAGAGGGACAGCTCGGGACAGAGGTAACTCGGGACAGATGGGTAGCTCAGCACTGAGAGGAAGCTCAGCACTGAGAAGAAGCTCAGCACTGAGAGGAAGCCCAGGCAGGTAGTAGAAACTACCAGAACCTGGCTGGCTGGCGGTTTCAGCAGATCCTGGTCGACTAGCAGATCTGGAAGAATCTGGTCGACTGGCGGATCTGGGAGAATCTGGTCGACTGGCGGATCTGGGAGAATCTGGTCGACTGGCGGATCTGGGAGAATCTGGTCGACTGGCGGATCTGGTCGACTGGCGGATCTGGAAGAATCTGGTCGACTGGCGGATCTGGGAGAATCTGGTCGACTGGCGGATCTGGGAGAATCTGGTCGACTGGCGGATCTGGGAGAATCTGGTCGACTGGCGGATCTGGTCGACTGGCGGATCTGGGAGAATCTGGTCGACTGGCGGATCTGGGAGAATCTGGTCGACTGGCGGATCTGGGAGAATCTGGTCGACTGGCGGATCTGGGAGAATCTGGTCGACTGGCGGATCTGGGAGAATCTGGTCGACTGGCGGATCTGAGAGAGTCTGGACGACTGGCAGATCTGAGAGAGTCTGGACGACTGGCAGATCTGAGAGAGTCTGGACGACTGGCAGATCTGGAAGAGTCTGGTCGACTGGCAGATCTGGAAGAGTCTGGTCGACTGGCAGATCTGGAAGAGTCTGGTCGACTGGCAGATCTGGAAGAGTCTGGTCGACTGGCAGATCTGGAAGAGTCTGGTCGACTGGCAGATCTGGAAGAGTCTGGTCGACTGGCAGATCTGGAAGAGTCTGGTCGACTGGCAGATCTGGAAGAGTCTGGTCGACTGGCAGATCTGGAAGAGTCTGGTCGACTGGCAGATCTGGAAGAGTCTGGTCGACTGGCAGATCTGGAAGAGTCTGGTCGACTGGCAGATCTGGAAGAGTCTGGTCGACTGGCAGATCTGGAAGAGTCTGGACGACTGGCAGATCTGGAAGAGTCTGGACGACTGGCAGATCTGGAAGAGTCTGGACGACTGGCAGATCTGGAAGAGTCTGGACGACTGGCAGATCTGGAAGAGTCTGGTCGACGGGCAGATCTGGAAGAGTCTGGTCGACTGGCAGATCTGGAAGAGTCTGGTCGACTGGCAGATCTGGAAGAGTCTGGTCGACTGGCAGATCTGGAAGAGTCTGGTCGACGGGCAGATCTGGAAGAGTCTGGTCGACGGGCAGATCTGGAAGAGTCTGGACGACGGGCAGATCTGGAAGAGTCTGGACGACGGGCAGATCTGGAAGAGTCTGGTCGACTGGCAGATCTGGAAGAGTCTGGACGACTGGCAGATCTGGAAGAGTCTGGACGACTGGCAGATCTGGAAGAGTCTGGACGACTGGCAGATCTGGAAGAGTCTGGACGACTGGCAGATCTGGAAGAGTCTGGACGACTGGCAGATCTGGAAGAGTCTGGACGACGGGCAGATCTGGAAGAGTCTGGACGACGGGCAGATCTGGAAGAGACTGGTCGACACAGACTGGCTGCTCTGGCTGCTCCATGCTGACTGACAGCTCTGGCTGCTCCATGCTGGCAGACTGCTCTGGCTGCTCCATGCTGACTGGCAGCTCTGGCTGCTCCATGCTGACTGGCGGCCCTGGCTGCTCTGGCTGCTCCATGCTGACTGACAGCTCTGGCTGCTCTGGCTGCTCCATGCTGACTGGCGGCCCTGGCTGCTCTGGCTGCTCCATGCTGACTGGCGGCCCTGGCTGCTCCATGCTGACTGGCGGCCCTGGCTGCTCCCTGCTAACTGGCGGCCCTGGCTGCTCCCTGCTAACTGGCGGCCCTGGCTGCTCCTTACAAACTGGCAGCTCCGGCGGCTCCTTACAAACTGGCAGCTCTGGCGGCTCCTTGCAGACTGGCAGCTTTGGCAGCATCCTGCAGACTGGCAGCTCTGGCGGCTCCTTGCAGACTGGCAGCTCCTTGCAGACTGGCAGCTCTATGCATACTGGCAGCTCCTTGCTGACTGGCAGCTCTATACAAACTTGCAGCTCCATGCAGACTGGCAGCTCCATGCAGACTGGCAGCTCCGAACAGGCGGGAGACTCCGGCAACGCTGTAGAGGCGGAAAGCTCTGACAGCGCTAAACAGGCGGGAGACTCCAACAGCGCTGAAGAGGAGGAAGGCTCTGGCAGCGCTGAACAGGTGAGAGACTCCGACAGCGCTGGAGAGGAGGAAGGCTCCGACAGCGCTGGAGAGGAGGAAGGCTCCGACAGCGCTAAACAGGCGAGGCGCACTGTAGGCCTGATGCGTGGTGCTGGCACTGGTGGTACTGGGCCGAGGACACGCACAGGAAGCCTAGTGCGGGGAGCTGCTACCGGAGGGCTGGGGTGTGGAGGTGGCACAGGATGGGTTAGACCGTGAAGGCGTACTGGAGATCTTGAGAGCGGTGTTGGCACAGGACATGCAAGGCTAGGGAGGTACACAGGAGGCCTGGTGCGTGAGACTGGCACTGTCTTCACCAGCTGACTAGCACGCACCTCAGGACGAGTAGAGAGCACTGACCCAGGTGCCAATAAATCCCCGACACGCTCCTTCGGGCGAATATCATATTTAAAGCACCAACACAGCAACTCCCTCATTTCAATCTCCTCCAATTTCCCCATTAACTCCTTCACAGTCTCTGCTTCGCTTACCTCCAACACCGGTTCTGGTCTCCTCCTTGGCTCCTCACGATAAACAGGGGGAGTTGGCTCAGGTCTGCGACCTGGCGTAGCCATACTCCCTGTTAGCCCCCCCCCCCCCCAAGAAATTTTTGAGGCTTACTCTCGGGCTTCCATCCGCTCCGTCGTGCTACTTCCTCATATTTGCACCTCTCAGCTTTCGCCGCCTCCAGTTCTTCCTTGGGACGGCGATATTCTCCCGGTTGAGCCCATGGTCCACCATTATCTAATTCATACTCCCATGACGCTCTCTCCCACTGCGGCTGCTGCTGCTCCTGCTGCCTCTGTTCCTTCTTCGGCTGCACCTTGGTGCGGCTATACTCCCCTGGTTTAGCCCAGGGTCCTCTCCCGTCGAGGATTTCCTCCCATGTCCAGAAATCCTTACAACGTAACTCCTCTTTTTGCTGCTGCCTGTTGACACGCCGCTTGGTCCGTTGGTGGTGGGTGATTCTGTAACGGTTTTCTTCGTGAGAAGGAGAGTCGGACCAAAATGCAGCGTGTAGATTGCGATCCATGTTTTAATGAACAAACGTAAAACACGAATCAATGCAAACACCACAAAATAAAGAACGTGATGAACGTAACGAAAACCTAAAACAGCCTATCTGGTGAAAAACACATAGACAGGAACAATCACCCACAAACACACAGTGAAACCCAGGCTACCTAAATATGGTTCCCAATCAGAGACAATGACGAACACCTGCCTCTGACTGAGAACCATATCAGGCTGAACATAGAAATAGACAAACAAGACATGAAACATAGAATACCCACTCAGATCACACCCTGACCAATCAAAACATAGAAAATACAAAGTAAACTATGGTCAGGGCGTGACAGCTAATGGTTGACTCTAATCGGATGGTTGTGTTAAAGTTGTGTTGGAAAGAATCTTGCGCAGAACACTTAGGGTAGCTTTTATATTGCCATTACCAGGCAGTAAAAACACAGTAAACTCCATCCACCTGGATTAGTTTAGGCTCTGTGTTTGTTTTATTAGCATTTCAAAGCCTTCAGAGAGAACTATAGATGAGATCTTGACTGACATAATCTGATTTTAGAGAGACAAAGTTTTTAAAAAAGAAAGATGAAAGTTCACATTCTTCCCAACAGTGTTTTTGACTGACCGACCACAGACATACCATAGATTTCTGAGCAGCCTTTGAAGCTAGAGGATTGCTTTACTCCTAGCTATTCTCTTAAGTCCCTTTTTCACACTTTACTGGCTTTGTTTACAGTAATCCTCTGTCTTCAGGATATTCCCTAAATGAGACCAGTTATTTTTTTAACCTTTATTAAACTAGGCAAGTCCGTTGAGAACAAATTGTTATTTACAATGACGGCCTACCCCCGGCCAAACCCTAACACAATTGTGCACCATCCTATGGGATTCCCGATCACGTCGTGACACAGCCCGGAATCAAACCAGGGTCTGTAGTGACAGCTCTAGCACTGAGATGCAGTGCCTTAGACCGCTGCGCCGCTCGGGAGCCCAGTCATGTGAACCAACATAGTTTAACCTGCATATTGCCGACTGATGGCCAAACTTTAGAGAGCACATAGCAAATGAAGAAAATACAGGTGTTCTGTTAGTACAGCATCTACAGTGATTTCCATAATGCTAAGGTATTTTTAATGCAATTTCCTGACTTGCTTTAAAATGTAGACAATCCCTCTGCAAGTTGTTCCTCAAATAGTCATTATTAAAAGCGTTCAGCCCAGGCTATAGGCCTACCGAAGGGAGGTCAACCTCTAGTCTAGACTTGCTAGGCCATCCACAGCAGGTGAGACCTCTGGCCCTGTAGCTCACAATGGCCATCACTAAGACCCTGGTGTTGATCAGAGGGTTATCTACAGAGCCTGAGTGCTTTACAACCCCTGTGCCTGCCTGTGCTCTGACCGCCTGGTATTGTCAAACAAGAGGGAGAATGACCCACACACAAAAGAGCAGTAAAGGCTGAAGTAAAGGACCATTGGGTTTTATAGGCGCTTAGTAGGCCTGAGGGGTTTGTGAAAGAGCAGTGACCTGACCCTCAGTCACTTCCTGTAATGGAGGATGATCCACAGTGAAGCGTCAGTGTCGGGAGAAGACGAGAACAGAGACAGGAACTTGTTTAGAGCAGACGGTGTCGGGAGAAGACTGGGGATATTTTTCTCACCACCTCTCCTCTTTTTTTTATGTAAAAGAAGACTGAAGCCTGAGAGAAACACTCTGACTGAAGATTGTATCAGGATATCTCAGGTAATTCTGTTATTTCTAGGTTGGCATGCTCCTTACGTTAATGTTCCTCACTCTGCGTCTCATCTCTGTTGTCCTTCTGGGCATTCTGCAACATGTTTTTATTTGTTTGTGATTGTATCCTATAGGTCAACTTGTATAACTATTGGCATTATTGGAATGCCTTCCAGGGAAATGATACAGGGAGGGAAAATGTGCATCTCTTTGCGTCTTTGCGACAGGCTCAACGAGTCTGCTGCTCTCCGTACACACACACACACACACAGATACATACACACACACATGGTAACCCGAGCCCCTCTCTCCACTTCCTAATAGGGGATTCTAAAAGCCAACACATTCTTGTCGGCAGCACCTCTCAGCAATGGTTTCTCTCTCTAGACGTGATGGTTTCTCTCGCTAGACGTGATGGTTTCTCTCTCTAGACGTGATGGTTTCAGACATGATGGTTTCTCTCTCTAGACGTGATGGTTTCTCTCTCTAGACGTGATGGTTTCTCTCTCTAGACGTGATGGTTTCTCTCTCTAGACGTGATGGTTTCTCTCTATTGACGTGATGGTTTCTCTCTGTAGACGTGAAGGTTTCTCTCTGTAGACGTGATGGTTTCTCCAATAGACGTGATAATTTCTCTCTGTAGACGTGATGGTTTCTCCTATAGACGTGATGGTTTCTCTCTGTAGACGTGATGGTTTCTCTCTGTAGACGTGATGGTTTCTCTCTGTAGATGTGATGGTTTCTCTCTGTAGATGTGATGGTTTCACTCTGTAGACGTGATGGTTTCACTCTGTAGACGTGATGGTTTCTCTCTGTAGACGTGATGGTTTCTCTCTGTAGACGTGATGGTTTCTCTCTGTAGACGTGATGTTTTCTCTCTGTAGACGTGATGGTTTCTCTCTGTAGACGTGATGTTTTCTCTCTGTAGACGTGAAGGTTTCTCTCTGTAGACGTGATGGTTTCTCCAAAAGACGTGATAATTTCTCTCTGTAGACGTGATGGTTTCTCCTATAGACGTGATGGTTTCTCTCTGTAGACGTGATGGTTTCTCTCTGTAGACGTGATGGTTTCTCTCTGTAGACGTGATGGTTTCACTCTGTAGACGTGATGGTTTCACTCTGTAGACGTGATGGTTTCACTCTGTAGACGTGATAGTTTCACTCTGTAGACGTGATGGTTTCTCTCTGTAGACGTGATGGTTTCTCTCTGTAGACGTGATGGTTTCTCTCTGTAGACGTGATGGTTTCTCTCTATAGAGGTGATGGTTTCTCTCTATAGAGGTGATGGTTTCTCTCTGTAGACGTGATGGTTTCTCTCTGTAGAGGTAATGGTTTCTCTCTGTAGACGTGATGGTTTCTCTCTGTAGACGTGATGGTTTCTCTCTGTAGACGTGATGGTTTCTCTCTATAGACGTGATGGTTTCTCTCTGTAGACGTGATGGTTTCTCTCTGTAGACGTGATGGTTTCTCTCTGTAGACGTGATGGTTTCACTCTGTAGGCGTGATGGTTTCTCTCTGTAGACGTGATGGTTTCTCTCTGTAGAGATGATGGTTTCTCTCTGTAGAGGTGATGGTTTCTCTCTGTAGAGGTGATGGTTTCTCTCTGTAGAGGTGATGGTTTCTCTCTGTAGAGGTGATGGTTTATCTTTGTAGAGGTGATGGTTTCTCTCTGTAGAGGTGATGGTTTCTCTCTGTAGAGGTGATGGTTTCTCTCTGTAGAGGTGATGGTTTCTCTCTATAGACTTGATGATTTCTCTCTGTAGAGGTGATAGTTTCTCTCTCTAGACGTGATGGTTTCTCTCTGTAGAGGTGATGGTTTCTCTCTGTAGAGGTGATGGTTTCTCTCTGTAGAGGTGATGGTTTCTCTCTATAGACGTGATGATTTCTCTCTGTAGAGGTGATGGTTTCTCTCTGTAGAGGTGATGGTTTCTCTCTATAGACGTGATGGTTTCTCTCTGTAGAGGTGATGGTTTCTCTCTATAGACGTGATGGTTTCTCTCTGTAGAGGTGATGGTTTCTCTCTGTAGAGGTGATGGTTTCTCTCTGTAGAGGTGATGGTTTCTCTCTGTAGAGGTGATGGTTTCTCTCTATAGAGGTGATGGTTTCTCTCTGTAGAGGTGATGGTTTCTCTCTGTAGAGGTGATGGTTTCTCTCTGTAGAGGTGATGGTTTCTCTCTGTAGAGGTGATGGTTTCTCTCTGTAGAGGTGATGGTTTCTCTCTATAGAGGTGATGGTTTCTCTCTGTAGAGGTGATGGTTTCTCTCTGTAGAGGTGATGGTTTCTCTCTGTAGACGTGATGGTTTCTCCAATAGACGTGATAATTTCTCTCTGTAGACGTGATGGTTTCTCCTATAGACGTGATGGTTTCTCTCTGTAGACGTGATGGTTTCTCTCTGTAGACGTGATGGTTTCTCTCTGTAGACGTGATGGTTTCTCCTATAGACGTGATGGTTTCTCTCTGTAGACGTGATGGTTTCTCTCTGTCTGTAGACGTGATAGTTTCACTCTGTAGACGTGATAGTTTCACTCTGTAGACGTGATGGTTTCTCTCTGTAGACGTGATGGTTTCTCTCTGTAGACGTGATGGTTTCTCTCTATAGAGGTGATGGTTTCTCTCTATAGAGGTGATGTTTCTCTCTGTAGACGTGATGGTTTCTCTCTGTAGAGGTGATGGTTTCTCTCTGTAGACGTGATGGTTTCTCTCTGTAGACGTGATGGTTTCTCTCTGTAGACGTGATGGTTTCTCTCTATAGACGTGATGGTTTCTCTCTGTAGACGTGATGGTTTCTCTCTGTAGACGTGATGGTTTCTCTCTGTAGACGTGATGGTTTCACTCTGTAGACATGATGGTTTCTCTCTGTAGACGTGATGGTTTCTCTCTGTAGAGGTGATGGTTTCTCTCTGTAGAGGTGATGGTTTATCTTTGTAGAGGTGATGGTTTCTCTCTGTAGAGGTGATGGTTTCTCTCTGTAGAGGTGATGGTTTCTCTCTGTAGAGGTGATGGTTTCTCTCTATAGACTTGATGATTTCTCTCTGTAGAGGTGATGGTTTCTCTCTATAGACGTGATGGTTTCTCTCTGTAGAGGTGATGGTTTCTCTCTGTAGAGGTGATGGTTTCTCTCTATAGACGTGATGATTTCTCTCTGTAGCGGTGATGGTTTCTCTCTGTAGAGGTGATGGTTTCTCTCTATAGACGTGATGGTTTCTCTCTGTAGAGGTGATGGTTTCTCTCTATAGACGTGATGGTTTCTCTCTGTAGAGGTGATGGTTTCTCTCTGTAGAGGTGATGGTTTCTCTCTGTAGAGGTGATGGTTTCTCTCTGTAGAGGTGATGGTTTCTCTCTATAGAGGTGATGGTTTCTCTCTGTAGAGGTGATGGTTTCTCTCTGTAGAGGTGATGGTTTCTCTCTGTAGAGGTGATGGTTTCTCTCTATAGAGGTGATGGTTTCTCTCTGTAGAGGTGATGGTTTCTCTCTGTAGAGGTGATGGTTTCTCTCTGTAGAGGTGATGGTTTCTCTCTGTAGAGGTGATGGTTTCTCTCTATAGACGTGATGGTTTCTCTCTGTAGAGGTGATGGTTTCTCTCTGTAGAGGTGATGGTTTCTCTCTGTAGACGTGATGGTTTCTCTCTGTAGAGGTGATGGTTTCTCTCTATAGAGGTGATGGTTTCTCTCTGTAGAGGTGATGGTTTCTCTCTGTAGAGGTGATGGTTTCTCTCTATAGAGATTTATGTTTTTTTGTGCCAGGTCAGGAAGGTACCAATGGAAGCTGTCTCTCTTTCTGCAAACCTGATGCAGCCAGAACTCCCCCCACCACCCCCCATTCCGTTGTCTTTAGTCACAAGGCAGACAGTGGGTAAGGTCACAACCGAAAAGTGTATAAGAAAATATAGCTATTGTATAGGTTGTGTTCAAAAAAAGGCAGAACTGTCCCTGAATCAGCAGCTTGTTACCAACATCCTGTTCTACAACACCTCTGAATCCATGACTCAAGCCTTTCTCCCATTTTCCTCCCCCACAATCAGCTGCAGCTAAAAATAGGGACGCACATTGTATTCCGTGTCCATTGAGGAACCCACAACCCTCGAGGCGTCACTGAGCATTGCCAGGCTGTCAAGCCATGCTGACACTAGTGACTGGTGTGTCCACCTACATACAGTCCCTGTCATGACGCGACTCCCCGTCTCTCTACCTCTGTACGGTTAACAAAAACAAAGCTGTAAATCTGTAATTTGGATTGGCCCAGGGCTTTCCAAACTGGTAGGGTGTAACGCTATACAGAAAATGGCTGAAACATTTCAGTGTAAAGCTGCCTGAAGATTTTTGTCTCAGCAGTCTCTGTACTTGTTTTTTCCTTGATGTAGCTGGTCTGAGTAGACAGTTACCGCTCCACAAACCTCTCTTTAATTGAGACAGCCACCATAAACAGTCATTACACTATTAACCTAACGTAGCGGGCTTAAATAAACGGCTGAAACTAGATCCGGTCTTGACAAGAAGGGAAAAAAACTGTCAGGGGAGGTTCTCTTCATCAAAATCAATCAAAGCGGACTCTTCATTCTTAGAAGTCAAAACAGTATTATTTAATTGAGTCTTGAGTCATGTGTATTGTGAAAATATCTGCATATCTTATTAAAATCCAGTCGTACTGGTCTATTTAAGCAATAAGGCATGAGGAGGTGTGGTATATGGCTAATATACAATTGCTAAGGGCTTGGATACAGCCCTTAGCCTTGGTATATTGGCCATATCCCACAAACACCCGAGGTGCCTTATTGCTATTATAAATTGGTTACCAACGTCATTAGAGCAGTAAATATGAATGGTTTGTCATACCCGTGGTATACGTCCTGATTGATATACCATGACTGTCAGACAATCAGCATTCAGGGCTCGAACCACCTAGTTTATAGTAAGTCTTAACTAAATTGAAAATGCTGTTGCCCTCAGGATAAACCACACCATGACTTTTAGGTTTAGACAGTTTAGTTTGCATTCTTAGTTTCTCACAGAATGATACCAGGTATTTATCATCTCTGTTTTAACGTTTGCCATAGTATCACTGTGAGTCAGCTACGTAAGTGTAACACTGTGTGGTCTGGGCTGGACTCCTCCAGTGTTTTATATTCAGCCTTATGAGACGGTTACCCACATCTATTGTTTTTTTTTTGTCAGTTTATAGTTGAAGAATCAGTTTCTTGCCAAGTGTTCCTGCGTAGTGGTCAGCGGAGGCTGGTGGGAGGAGGTACAAGAGGACGGGCTCATTGTAATGGCTGGAAAGGAGTCAATGGAACGGTATCAAACATGACTCCTCACCATCAATTCAATTCCAGCTATTACAATGAGCCCGTCTTCCTATAGCTCCTCCCACCAGCCTCCTCTGCTAGTGGTATACAGTACACTTCCATATCTGTGCAGGGGTGTGAACATATCTCTCTCCCTCTACTATCCCCTCTGCTTGGTGTCAAACCAAGGAGGCCAACATGACTGAAAAGTAAACCAGGCACCAAATTTAAAGTAAACCAGGCACCATATTTAAAGTAAACCAGGCACCATATTTAAAGTAAACCAGGCACCAAACCAGGCACCATATTTAAAGTAAACCAGGCACCATATTTAAAGTAAACCAGGCACCAAACCAGGCACCATATTTAAAGTAAACCAGGCACCAAATTTAAAGTAAACCAGGCACCAAATTTAAAGTAAACCAGGCACCAAACCAGGCACCATATTTAAAGTAAACCAGGCACCAAACCAGGCACCATATTTAAAGTAAACCAGGCACCATATTTAAAGTAAACCAGGCACCATATTTAAAGTAAACCAGGCACCATATTTAAAGTAAACCAGGCACCAAATTTAAAGTAAACCAGGCACCAAATTTAAAGTAAACCAGGCACCAAACCAGACACCAAATGTAAAGTAAACCAGGCACCAAACCAAGCACCATATTTACAGTAAACCAGGCACCATATTTAAAGTAAACCAGGCACCAAATTTAAAGTAAACCAGGCGCCAAATTTAAAGTAAACCAGGCACCAAACCAGGCACCATATTTACAGTAAACCAGGCACCAAACCAGGCACCATATTTAAAGTAAACCAGGCACCAAACCAAGCACCATATTTACAGTAAACCAGGCACCAAACCAGGCACCATATTTAAAGCAAACCAGGCACCAAATTTAAAGTAAACCAGGCACCAAATTTAAAGTAAACCAGGCACCAAACCAGGCACCATATTTAAAGCAAACCAGGCACCAAATTTAAAGTAAACCAGGCACCAAACCAGGCACCATATTTAAAGTTAACCAGGCACCATATTTAAAGTTAACCAGGCACAATGTTTAAAGTAAACTGAGCAGCTATTTAAAGTAAACAAGGCACCATATTTAAAGTAAACCAGGCACCATATTTAAAGTAAACCAGGCATCATATTTAAAGTAAACCAGGCATCATATTTAAAGTAAACCAGGCATCATATTTAAAGTAAACCAGGCATCATATTTAAAGTTAACCAGGCACAATGTTTAAAGTAAACTGAGCAGCTATTTAAAGTAAACAAGGCACCTGTAACGGTTTTCTTGGTGAGAAGGAGAGTCGGACCAAAATGCGGCGTGTAGATTGCGATCCATGTTTATTGTGACTATAGCAACATGAATCCAAATACAAACAGTGCAAAATAATAAACGTAATGAAAACCGAAACAGCCTAAACTGGTGCAAAGTAACACTAAGGACAATCACCCACAAACACACAGTGAAACCCAGGCTACCTAAATATGGTTCCCAATCAGAGACAATGACTAACACCTGCCTCTGATTGAGAACCATATCAGGCCGGACATAGAAATAGACAAACAAGACATCCAACATAGAATGCCCACCCAGTTCACGTCCTGACCAACACTAAAACAAGGAAAACACACACGAACGATGGTCAGAACGTGACAGTACCCCCCCTCCAAGGTGCGGACTCCGGACGCACAACTTAAACCTATGGGGGAGGGTGTGGGTGGGCATCTGTCCGCGGTGGCGGCTCTGGCGCTGGACGTGGACCCCACTCCATAACAGTTTTAGTCCACCTCCTTAGCGTCCCTAGATAGGTGACCCTTCTTAATGACAGCTCGGGACAGAGGGTCAGCTCGAGACAGAGGGGCAGCTCGGGACAGAAGTAGCTCGGGACTGATGGGTAGCACAGCACTGAGAGGAAGCTCAGGCAGGTAGTTAGATCCGGCAGATCCTGGCTGGCTGGCGGTTCTGGCAGATCCTGGCTGACTGGCAGATCTGGAAGAGTCTGGCTGACTGGCAGATCTGGAAGAGTCTGGTCGACTGGCAGATCTGGAAGAGTCTGGTCGACTGGCAGATCTGGAAGAGTCTGGTCGACTGGCAGATCTGGAAGAGTCTGGTCGACTGGCAGATCTGGAAGAGTCTGGTCGACTGGCAGATCTGGAAGAGTCTGGTCGACTGGCAGATCTGGAAGAGTCTGGTCGACTGGCAGATCTGGAAGAGTCTGGTCGACTGGCAGATCTGGAAGAGTCTGGTCGACTGGCAGATCTGGAAGAGTCTGGTCGACTGGCAGATCTGGAAGAGTCTGGTCGACTGGCAGATCTGGAAGAGTCTGGTCGACTGGCAGATCTGGAAGAGTCTGGTCGACTGGCAGATCTGGAAGAGTCTGGTCGACTGGCAGATCTGGAAGAGTCTGGTCGACTGGCAGATCTGGAAGAGTCTGGTCGACTGGCAGATCTGGCTGCTCCATGCTGACTGGCTGCTCCATGATGACTGGCAGCTCTGGCTGCTCCATGCTGACTGGCTGCTCCATGCTGACTGGCAGCTCCATGCTGACTGGCAGCTCTGGCTGCTCCATGCTGACAGGCTGCTCCATGCTGACTGGCAGCTCTGGCTGCTCCATGCTGACTGGCTGCTCCATGCTGACTGGCGGCCCTGGCTGCTCCATGCTGACTGGCGGCCCTGGCTGCTCCATGCTGACTGGCGGCCCTGGCTGCTCCATGCTAACTGGCAGCTCCTTGCAGACTAGCAGCTCTGGCGGCTCCTTGCAGACTGGCAGCTTTGGCGGCATCCTGCAGACAGGCAGCTCTGGCGGCTCCTTGCAGACTGGCAGCTCCTTGCAGACTGGCAGCTCTATGCAGACTGGCAGCTCCATGCAGACTGGCAGCTCCTTGCAGACTGGCAGCTCCTTGCAGACTGGCAGCTCCTTGCAGACTGGCAGTTCTGAACAGGCGGGAGACTCCGGCAGCGCTGTAGAGGAGGAAGGCTCTAACAGCGCTAGACAGGCGGGAGACTCCAACAGCGCTGGAGAGGAGGAGGGCTCCGACAGCGCTGGACAGGCGAGGCGCACTGTAGGCCTGATGCGTGGTGCTGGCACTGGTGGTACTGGGCCGAGGACACGCACAGGAAGCCTGGTGCGGGGAGCTGCTACCGGAGGGCTGGGGTGTGGAGGTGGTACTGGAAAAACCGGACCGTGCAGGCGCACTGGAGCTCTTGAGCACCGAGCCTGCCCAACCTTACCTGGTTGAATGCTCACGGTCGCCCTGCCAGTGCGGCGAGGTGGAATAGCCCGCACTGGGCTATGCAGGCGAACCGGAGACACCGAGCGCAAGGCTGGTGCCATGTAAGCCGGCCCAAGGAGACGCACTGGGGACCAGCTGCGTAGAGCCGGCTTCATGGCATTAGGCTCGACGCTCAATCTAGCCCGGCCAACACGTGGAGCTGGAATATACCGCACCGGGCTATGCACCCGCACTGGAGACACCGTGCGCACCACTGCATAACACGGTGCCTGTCCGGTCTCTCTAGCCCCCCGGTAAGCACAGGGAGTCTGCCCAGGTCTCCTACCTGGCGTAGCCATACTCCCTGTTAGCCCCCCCCCAAGAAATTTTTGGGGCTGCTTCTCAGGCTTCCATCCGCTACGTCGTGCTGCCTCCTCATATCTGCGCCTCTCCGCTTTCGCCGCCTCCAGTTCTTCTTTGGGGCGGCGATATTCTCCTGGCTGAGCCCAGGGTCCTCTTCCTTCTAATTCGTCCTCCCATGTCCATACCTCCTCTTTGGGCTGCTCCTTTGGGCGGCTACACTCCCCTGGTTTAGCCCAGGGTCCTCTCCCGTCGAGGATTTCCTCCCATGTCCAGAAATCCTTATTGCGCGTCTCCTCGCGCTGCTCCTGCCTGTTGACACGCTGCTTGGTCCTTTTGTGGTGGGTGATTCTGTAACGGTTTTCTTGGTGAGAAGGAGAGTCGGACCAAAATGCGGCGTGTAGATTGCGATCCATGTTTATTGTGACTATAGCAACATGAATCCAAATACAAACAGTGCAAAATAATAAACGTAATGAAAACCGAAACAGCCTAAACTGGTGCAAAGTAACACTAAGGACAATCACCCACAAACACACAGTGAAACCCAGGCTACCTAAATATGGTTCCCAATCAGAGACAATGACTAACACCTGCCTCTGATTGAGAACCATATCAGGCCGGACATAGAAATAGACAAACAAGACATCCAACATAGAATGCCCACCCAGTTCACGTCCTGACCAACACTAAAACAAGGAAAACACACACGAACGATGGTCAGAACGTGACAGCACCATATTTAAAGTAAACCAGGCACCAAACCAGGCACCATATTTAAAGTAAACTAGGCACCATATTTAAAGTTAACCAGGCACCATATTTAAAGTTAACCAGGCACCATATTTAAAGTTAACCAGGCACAATGTTTAAAGTAAACTGAGCAGCTATTTAAAGTAAACCAGGCACCATATTTAAAGTATGCAAAAACTAAACTTTAAAAAACGAGAAGCATAGAAATAGCGCACATAGAACAGATTTACCGCTTGCTTTCTCATTGCGTTCAATGAGAATGACAGATCTGTAACACTCATTTCTATGTGAATTTGGTTGAGTCGCCTAAAAAGTGACATATTGCAGCTTTAAGGGATTTTATGTGCTCTATCACAAGACATCTAGTGGCCGTTTTGGGTACTTCAGATTATCACAGGTGTCTGTAATTATCTCTTGACATCTGTGTGGCCTTATCACGTGAAATATATACAATAATTAAACAATAAAAAATAGAATGGCAAAGCTGGAAATCATTATCCTAAATATAAACCATCAACTTAGTGAATACCATTTGGTGTATAATATGAAGGCTTCCACATTAAATATCCTTGTTTTTTTTACACACTTTTATTGTTTTTACTAAATCAAAATCAAATCAAATACTACTATGTCAATATGTATTTGTTTGTCAGTGTTTTGGTGGCAGTTGTGAAAAAAGTCAATAGTTGGACGAGTTGCAGAGGTAATTTAAAATAATGCTGTTGTTGATTTAAATGCTTTTTTCATTAAATAGGCCATTTTTTTTCTTGAACCATATTGTCTATCTACTAGAAACTCATGGACAATATGGACACAGATATTTAAAAAAAAAATCAATACTAAATCATTTATTAAAAAGTTATTCCATGCATATCTCCTGGGTCAACAGTCAACAGACTGCAAAGATTTTAGTGTGCCCGTGGCCATATACTGAGGAATTCACCAGAAAGCCAACTGCCTTAAATACAATATGAGCTTCTCATGGTAACCCACATGGAGAATAAAAATCCTTAGCAGTTAGCATGCACAGGGGCAATTTGCAACCTGACTCAGTGAAGCAAAGCCGAGGGGCTTAAAATAAAAGCTGGGGGAATAAAAGGCTGCTGTGCTGCGTTCTCCTCTCTCCCCACATGTACTGTGTTATCAGAGCCAGGTGCTGGTTGGTTAACTGAGCAAGCCAGTCAGGTGCACCGCTCCAATGGAATGTGTTTTCCAAAAATAGCTGATCTTCTCCGGAACTCAGAACTCTGGAAGTGATTAAAACCCCTCTTAAAAATGTCTGGACCCCTGCAGAGAGCGCGCTTGGAAGTGGATTGTTCCCATTTCAGACTCCTTTCCTTCCTTATCATGGGAACTAGACTCCTACACTGATCCCAGTTGACCTTCAGGGGAAAGACCTGCTGATTTCCTAAAGGAGGAGAGGAATAAGGGAATAGAGGAGGAGGGGAATAGGGTTCAAGGAAGGTGATGTTTTGTAGTTCGTACTGAAACCAGAGAGAACCTAGTCATTTCCAAAGAGCACAAACGGTCTCATCAATTATACTGTTTCCATTCAAGTGTTTCATAATGGAGAGTGTGTAGCAGATGAATGACTTACCAGTATGCTAAGATGTTCGGAGACAGAGCATCAGTACTGAACTGATAGGTCACAGGAGGCCGCAACAGACTTATCTGTTCAATACTAGAGATTGTGATTCAGTAACAGGTACATCGATGCACTAACCTGTCAACTCTTCCCATGATTCCACCTGGCTTAGCTTTGTGAATGAGAAAATGACTTGTCATGATATGACTCATCTCTCTCCCAGGCACATGTTTTATATGGGCTGCCTTTAGCTGCTTGTTGGACAAACTCAAAAAAAAGTTTGCCCTCTCTCTCTCTCTCTGTGTGTGTGTGTGTGTGTGTGTGTGTGTGTGTGTGTGTGTGTGTGTGTGTGTGTGTGTGTGTGTGTGTGTGGTGTGATTGGTAATGAGGTGGGCTGGCAGGCAGAGTAGCTGACACACTCCTGATAGATAGTGACTGTTCCCATAGTTCCCCCAACCTGTCATCCAATCACATTGATGCAGTGTCAGGAAGTTGAGGGTTGCTGACCTCTTGGGACTCTGATTTAAGGAGGGGGTGGCAGGGAATTAAATGACTTCCTAGTGCTTCTAGTAAACCAGGAGTCTATCTTGTCACACTCAACCTGACTGGAAAGATCAGTTAAACAAGGCTTTTACTTTTTCTCTGTGGATACATACACGTGGATAAGGTTTCACTTAATTTGAACCTAAGGTAAGGCTACTGTTCATGTTTTAATTAGCATGTCATTTTGGCTATATTCACCGCCTGGCATAGTGAACTGTCTTCACCGCCTGGCGTAGTGAACTGTCTTCACCGCCTGGCGTAGTGAACTGTCTTCACCGCCTGGCGTAGTGAACTGTCTTCACCGCCTGGCGTAGTGAACTGTCTTCACCGCCTGGCGTAGTGAACTGTCTTCACCGCCCGGCGTAGTGAACTGTCTTCACCGCCTGGCGTAGTGAACTGTCTTCACCGCCTGGCGTAGTGAACTGTCTTCACCGCCTGGCGTAGTGAACTGTCTTCACCGCCTGGCGTAGTGAACTGTCTTCACCGCCTGGCGTAGTGAACTGTTTTTTTAAGGAAGGATTACACGTACTACTTCTCTAATCAGTCTGTGTGCTTAGTTGGGCAATCAATGCTACTTTAATTAGATAATCGTTACAAAATTGGCTGTAAAATAAAATAAAATCCTAAGACTTGTCAATGCAGTTGAATCTGTGTCTCTATGCCAGGGGTTCTTAAACTTTTTCATCCTGGCACCCAAAATAGAAATTCTGTGTTTTCCTGGGACCCAAGCTTAGGAAAATATGCAACTATACGTAAATATCGGAACATTTCACTGCCTTTATGCCAAAAAAAAAAGAAACAATATAGACAAAAACAAATAACAATGAAATACCCATAAATATATGTTCATGTTTATTTTTCTCCTTTAAAAACACTCTTACATACCTGTCTAGGTTGAAACTGTTGATTTTTAAAAAATAACATTAAAATAATTCTGAACTGGAACAAACGGATTGATCACATCACACAGGTGAATAACTGAACACACACAGGCTTTTTGATTGTGCAACCCTAAGTAACAGTACAGATTTTTTTTTTATGATCTGGACTACTGTACATCTTACTGTATATGTAACAGTATAACTTTAGACCGTCCTCTCGCCCATACCCGGGTGCAAACCAGGGACCCTCTGCACACATCAACAACCGTCACCCACGAAGCATTGTTACCCATCGCTCCACAAAAGCAGCAAAGGTCTCAGAGCAAGTGACGTCACCGATTGAAACGCTATTTAGCGCGCACCACCGCTAACTATGCTAGCCGTTTCACATCCGTTACATATACATTATTGTTGATAGAACGTCTAGGTTGGAACTGTGGCTGTTAAAATACATTTTTTTTTTATTCTGAACTGGAATAAACGGATTGATCACATCACATCAATGTAGACCAGAAAACACACACATGCACACACTCCTAATGAGAGGTGTGTGTCTGGTTGAAGTTTTCAACAAGCATGTCTATTCTGGGCTCTGCTTTAGACAGCGCAACACTGAGGTCATACTCAGCAATGACACTGTTTATGTACTTCAGAACCCTGACTTGCATAGGTAGGTGGTGCCAAGCTGGATCAGAACATCTCCTGCTGTCTCAGTCAGGCAGGAGGCCACTTCCTGCTTCAGATGAACAACCCAGAAATGTGTGAGTGTTTGTCTCCAAAAGCATCTTGCTTCAATCAGTTTATTCCAGTTCAGAATAAATATTAACACTTGTGATAGCAACAATTCCAACCTAGACTTGTTTTCAACGATCATTTCTACAGTAAGATGTACAGTAGGCCTGATCATTTTTTAATCTTCATCTGTACTGTTTCTTATGGTTGCATTATCAGTAGCTAGTTGGCTTGCTTTGGCTAACGTTAGCTGTGTAACGTTACAAGGCTAGAGGATTGTTTGAAAGAGAAATTCACATCTACTATGATGAGATATAGTGCTCCCTTATTTCTGTTTATATTATATTATTATTATATTAATATTATTAATATTATTATATTATATTTATATATTTATTATTTACCTGTTATAAAATGACAACAATGCCTTGCTAGTTGACTTACCTTTCCACTTTCGAAGCCCTGTTTCCTGAAGCATTCTGCCCTGTCCTGAAATATCTCCCTGGGTTTACCGTCATGTTGTGCCTGGATGTTTGGTCAGGACGTGTCGTTTTATTAAAACCTCTTAGAGCTCTAGGGGCGCTATTTCATTTTTGGATAAAAAACGTTCCCGTTTTAAGCGCGATATTTTGTCACGAAAAGATGCTCGACTATGCATATTCTTGACAGTTTTGGAAAGAAAACACTCTGAAGTTTCAGAATCTGCAAAGATTTTGTCTGTAAGTGCCCCAGAACTCATTCTACAGGCGAAACCAAGATGATGCATCACCCAGGAATTAGCAGAATTTCTGAAGCTCTGTTTTCCATTCTCTCCTTATATGGCTGTGATTGCGCAACGAATGAGCCTACACTTTCTGTCGTTCGCCCAAGGTCTTAGCAGCATTGTGACGTATTTGTAGGCATATCATTCGAAGATTGACCATAAGAGACTACATTTCCCAAGTGTCCGCCTGGTGTCCTGCGTCGAATTCGGTGCGCAATTGCCAGCTGCTTCCACTTTACCATTTGATTCAGGGGAGAAAGCATGTGTCCAAGAACGATGTATCAATGAAGAGATATGTGAAAAACACCTTGATGATTGATTCTAAACAACGTTTGCCATGTTTTCAGTCGATATTATGGAGTTAATTTGGAAAAAAGTTTGCGTTTTGAGGACTGAATTTATGGATTTTTTTTGGTGGCCAAATGTGATGTATAAAACAGAGCTATTTCTAATACACAAGGAATCTTTTTGGAAAAACTGAGCATCTGCTATCTAACTGAGAGTATCCTCATTGAAAACATCAGAAGTTCTTCAAAGGTAAATGATTTTATTTGAAGGCTTTTATGTTTTTGTTAATGTTGCGTGCTGGATGCTAACGCTAATGCTAACGCTAAATGCTAACGCGAAATGCTAACTCTAGCTAGCTACTTTTACACAAATTATTGTTTTCCTATGGTTGAGAAGCATATTTTGAAAATCTGAGATGACAGTGTTGTTTACAAAAGGCTAAGCTTGAGAGATGGCATATTTATTTCATTTCATTTGCGATTTTCATAAATAGTTAACGTTGTGTTATGCTAATGAGCTTGCTGATAGATTTACACAATCCTGGATACAGGGGTTTTTTCATAGCTAAACGTGACGCAGAAAACGGAGCGATTTGTCCTAAACAAATAATCTTTCAGGAAAAACTGAACATTTGCTATCTGAGAGTCTCCTCATTGAAAACATCTGAAGTTCTTCAAAGGTAAATGATTTTTTTGAATGCTTTTCTGTTTTTTTGTGTAAATGTTGCCAGCTGAATGTTAATGCTAAATGCTACGTTAGCCATCAATACTGTTACACAAATGCTTGTTTTGCAATGGTTGAGAAGCATATTTTGAAAATCTGAGATGACAGTGTTGTTAACAAAAGGCTAAGCTTGAGAGCTAGCATATTTATTTCATTTCATTTGCGATTTTCATGAATAGTTAACGTTGCGTTATGGTAATGAGCTTGAGTCTGTATTCACGAACCCGGATCCGGGATGGGGAGATCAGAAAGGTTAATTTGTTCGTTTTGAGAGACTCATTACTAAGCACTTCCCCACACAACACACATTGCGGGCACTCCTTGTTATTTCTCAAAGTTTGTATGAAAGAGACAAAATGTCATCACTGTATTTGCGTCTCATGACGATTGAGCTCAGTCAGAACTTATGGCTATCATGGGTCCATTTCATGACCGCGGTGAGTGATGGCGAGTGGGAATAACAAGTCAGTGGCTTGAACGACAGCGCTGCAGCGTGTGGGTCGCGCAGTGATCTTCAACAAAACTGCAGAAATGAAATATTTATACATTTACGTCGCGACAAACCATTGACAGGTGGGTCGCGACCCATACTTTAATTAAGAAACTCTGCTCTATGCTAACCTGAAAGAAACTGTCTGTGTTGTAGAATGGTTATAAAATGGTAATAGTTTTTGGGTGACTTGGGTCTATTTGTTATTGAGGTGTCGGCCCAGACACAGGAAGTGATTGAATCAACACCAGCCTCTATTGCACCACCAGGCAGGAGGAGGAAATGGGTGTCGTCTGAAAACTCAATGATTATCGCCTCTGGAAAAATAGTGCTTTGTTTTATCTTGTTTTTCATTGGCATCGTTGCTTGACAAATAATACATGACGGACTGTCAGCATTTTCGAACTCTAAAGGCATTGCAATATAGTTCCATAATGTTATAGTTATTAAGTAATCATTTCAGAGTGATGACTCAACCGCTTGTGATTTGGAAATGCCAAAAGGTGTGTTTTCTCAACTCTGACTCAGCATTTCTCCTTTGAGAGTGAATTTCTAGTCTGGGACTGAGGACAGTTGGAGATGAGAGAGAGCCTAAATATGGTGACTTGAGACAATGTAGAATCAATTCCTTTGGTTGATTTAATCAACTTATTGGATATTTGAATCATGTGCCTTGGGGTTCATCCTGCGACCAACTCCCTGCAGACACTTGTCTCTTTGATTTTAGTTGACAAATTGGAGTCATTTCAACATAATGTTATCAGAATCCCAATAATGTTCTGCTAGACTTTCTCTATGTTCAAATGCCTCCAATTTGTCATTTTAATGTTAGCAGAATCCCAATAATCTGCTGCTAGTATTTAACGTGACACAAGGCTCGTGTTCAGCTGAAACTGCTTTGTGTTTTGGCCTCTCCACTCTTCTGTTTTGCCTGCCTTTGCTACTTACAACTACCATTACATTAATGATAATTGATTACAAATTTGATAATAATAATGTGATATTAACAACATGTTCAGCCAAGATTCAGCCTGTTTGCTCTGTTCATCAAAGGTCCCAAAAGAGCAGCTGTCGATCGCTCTTGGCTCCTCTCATAAGTGGCCCCAGAGGTCCCTATGAGGGCCTGTAGGCTACTCTCCATTGCCTGCTCAAATATCAGCTATACAGGGAGGGAATCGTCATTGTATCCCCTCTACGGACTCTGCGGATCCCAGTGAGCCAGTGTGCTCCCTGAGCCGTTTCTCCGGATCTCTCTGATTACCCCGCACCACTCACCTGTAACCCAGGTTACCTGACCAGAGGTCAAAATTCAGAGGCTGGAGGGCCCGAGACCTGATAAAGAACAGAGCCATTCAATAGCTCTCTGGAGTCCTACCCTTCAGCTCAGAGGCTTGACTCCTCACCATTGACTTACTCAATACCGTGGTAATCCACCTTCTCAATGTCCCAGAGAGGGTCAACTGTTCTTTATTTATGTTTGTCTCGATATGAACTACTCCTTCTAGTCACCCCTTACTCTCTTCGTCTCTATTTCCGCCCCTCCTGGTTCTAGATCACATCCAATGCTTCACAAATATGACTAACTAGAATCCCTGACTATAGAGCCATCCTGATTCTGTGTCTGTGTTGAAGGTTACTGCTAGAGGGACTGTGAAGATGTCATTGACCATCGCTCTCCATCTCCTGGCAATGGTGGCAATGTGTGACCAGGTTAAATCTCATCGCATCAACTTCTACAATGTCAAACCTCCTGTGGAAGGTGCGTTTCTGCTTACTGGTTGAAATGATGTAATTTCTTCAACAATGACGTCAACTACCTGAAGTAACATTTATATCCATCGAAAGAGAAGTTTGAACAGGAGGAATTTGAGTGAAAACATCTCTTTACAGCCACTCCGTTCCCTAAGAGCTTCAAGTGCTTCACCTGTGAGAGAGCTGTGGACAACTACACCTGCAACCGCTGGGCTGAGGACAAGTGGTGTCCACCGAGTGAGTTCTCTCTGTTGTTACACAATGATACTGTCAGATATTATGCATGTCTTTATTGTTTCTCATTGGCATTACTGATGGGACTAACCAGTACTTAAAATGACCATTGTTGTCATTGCTGTTACACTATTATAATAGCTTATGATTATGCAGTTATAGCCAATGCACGACAAAACCAGCTAACCATCCTTTTCTCAGATAGCCAGTTGAGTAATGTATATTTATTGGTCTTTTCTCAGATAGCCAGTTCTGTAATGTATATTTATTGGTCTTTTCTCAGATAGCCAGTTGAGTAATGTATATTTATTGGTCTTTTCTCAGATAGCCAGTTGAGTAATGTATATTTATTGGTCTTTTCTCAGATAGCCAGTTCTGTAATGTATATTTATTGGTCTTTTCTCAGATAGCCAGTTCTGTATGACAGTGCACCATTTCACCAGTCATGGCAAGACCATGTTTGTGACCAAGAAGTGTGCTGCTCGTGAGGAGTGTCATACGTCTGGCTGTAGACACCACAGGGACACGGGTCACACTGTAAGTCCATACACCTAAACCCCTCCACGTGTAACCGGTGTGAGATGGCTAGCTAGTTAGCGGTGGTGCACGCTAATAGCGTTAAAAAAAAAAAAAAAATTTAAACTTTATTTAACCAGGCAAGTCAGTTAAGAACAAATTCTTAGGAACAGTGACGGCCTAGGAACAGTGGGTTAACTGCCTGTTCAGGGGCAGAACGACAGATTTGTACCTTGTCGGCTCAGGGGTTTGAACTTGCAACCTTCCGGTTACTCGTCCAACGCTCTAACCACTAGGCTTACCCTGTCGTTTCAATCAGTGACGTCACTCGCTCTGAGACCTTGAAGTAGTTCTTCCCCTTGCTCTGCAAGGGCCCCGGCTTTTGTGGAGCGATGGGTAACAATGCTTCGTGGGAGGTTAGTTGTTGATGTGTGCAGAGGGTTCCTGGTTCGAGCCCATGTAGGAGCGAGGAGAGGGAGGAGAGGGACGGAAGCTATACTATACTATTACACACACACACACACTAATTCACCTAAACCCCTCCACACACACAGTAAAGCCCCTCCACACACACAGTAAAGCCCCTCCACACACACACTAATTCACCTAAACCCCTCCACACACACAGTAAAGCCCCTCCACACACACACTAATTCACCTAAACCCCTCCACGCACACAGTAAAGCCCCTCCACACACACACTAATTCACCTAAACCCCTCCACACACACAGTATATCACCTAAACCCCCCCACACACACAGTAAAGCCCCTCCACACACACACTAATTCACCTAAACCCCTCCACGCACACAGTAAAGCCCCTCCACACACACACTAATTCACCTAAACCCCTCCACACACACAGTATATCACCTAAACCCCTCCACACACACAGTATATCACCTAAACCCCTCCACACACACAGTAAAGCCCCTCCACACACACACTAATTCACCTAAACCCCTCCACGCACACAGTAAAGCCCCTCCACACACACACTAATTCACCTAAACCCCTCCACACACACAGTATATCACCTAAACCCCCCCACACACACAGTAAAGCCCCTCCACACACACACTAATTCACCTAAACCCCTCCACGCACACAGTAAAGCCCCTCCACACACACACTAATTCACCTAAACCCCTCCACACACACAGTATATCACCTAAACCCCTCCACACACACAGTAAAGCCCCTCCACACACACACTAATTCACCTAAACCCCTCCACGCACACAGTAACGCCCTCCACACACACACTAATTCACCTAAACCCCTCCACACACACAGTATATCACCTAAACCCCTCCACACACACAGTAAAGCCCCTCCACACACACACTAATTCACCTAAACCCCTCCACACACACAGTAAAGCCCCTCCACACACACACTAATTAACCTAAACCCCTCCACACACAGTAAATCACCTAAACCCCCCCACACACACAGTAAAGCCCCTCCACACACACACTAATTCACCTAAACCCCTCCACACACACAGTAAATCACCTAAACCCCCCCACACACACAGTAAAGCCCCTCCACACACACACTAATTCACCTAAATCCATCCACACACAGCAAATCACCTAAACCCCTCCACACACACAGTAAATCACCTAAACCCCTCCACACACACAGTAAATCACTAACCCTTATCTATTCAGTCTCATTTGTAGAATCATCTAAAAAGTATTTGCCATTATTGCTGCCCTTGTGTTTTGAATTTGTTGTCACACACTCCTCCACTCTCTCTCTCCTCTCCTCTCCCTGTCCTTGTTCTCCTCCTGTAGGAGTGTGTGTCATGCTGTGAGGGTATGATCTGCAATGTGGAGGTCCCTACCAACCACACCAATGCTGTGTTTGCCATGAGGCAGCAGGCCTACAGCTCAGCCCCATCCCAGACTCCTGTTAGGACGACGTGGAGCTGCTGCTGGCTGACGTTACTGCCCACTCTGGGCCTGGGGCTGACCAGGCTGGTCCTACTGTGAAACTACTGTCCCTCAGACCAGGTCCCTATAGAGGGGACCAGACTGGACCAGACCAAAATGTCCCTCAGACCAGGTCCCTATAGAGTGGACCAGACTGGACCAGACCAACATGTCCCTCTGACCAGGTCCATATAGAGGGGACCAGACTGGGCCAGACCAACATGTCCCTCTGACCAGGTCCCTATAGAGGGGACCAGACTGGACCAGACCAACATGTCCCTCTGACCAGGTCCATATAGAAGGGACCAGACTGGACCAGACCAACATGTCCCTCTGACCAGGTCCATATAGAGGGGACCAGACTGGGCCAGACCAACATGTTCCTCTGACCAGGTCCCTATAGAGGGGACGAGACTGGACCAGACTGGACCAGACCAACATGTTCCTCAGACCAGGTCCCTATAGAGGGGACGAGACTGGACCGGACCAACATGTCCCTCAGACCAGGTCCCTATAGAGGGGACGAGACTGGACCAGACTGGACCAGACCAACATGTTCCTCAGACCAGGTCCCTATAGAGGGGACGAGACTGGACCGGACCAACATGTTCCTCTGACCAGGTCCCTATAGAGGAGACCAGACTGGACCAGACCAACATGTCCCTCAGACCAGGTCCCTATAGAGGGGACGAGACTGGACCAGACTGGACCAGACCAACATGTTCCTCAGACCAGGTCCCTATAGAGGGGACGAGACTGGACCGGACCAACATGTCCCTCTGACCAGGTCCCTATAGAGGGGACCAGACTGGACCAGACCAACATGTCCCTCTGACCAGGTCCCTATAGAGGGGACCAGACTGGACCAGACCAACATGTCCCTCTGACCAGGTCCATATAGAGGGGACCAGACTGGACCAGACCAACATGTCCCTCTGACCAGGTCCCTATAGAGGGGACCAGACTGGACCAGACCAACATGTCCCTCTGACCAGGTCCATATAGAGGGGACCAGACTGGGCCAGACCAACATGTCCCTCTGACCAGGTCCATATAGAGGGGACCAGACTGGGCCAGACCAACATGTCCCTCTGACCAGATCCCTATAGAGGGGACCAGACCAACATGTCCCTCTGACCAGGTCCCTATAGAGTGGACCAGACTGGACCAGACCAACATGTCCCTCTGACCAGGTCCATATAGAGGGGACCAGACTGGGCCAGACCAACATGTCCCTCTGACCAGGTCCCTATAGAGGGGACCAGACTGGACCAGACCAACATGTCCCTCTGACCAGGTCCATATAGAGGGGACCAGACTGGACCAGACCAACATGTCCCTCTGACCAGGTCCCTATAGAGGGGACCAGACTGGACCAGACCAACATGTCCCTCTGACCAGGTCCCTATAGAGGGGACCAGACTGGACCAGACCAACATGTCCCTCTGACCAGGTCCATATAGAAGGGACCAGACTGGGCCAGACCAACATGTTCCTCTGACCAGGTCCCTATAGAGGGGACGAGACTGGACCAGACTGGACCAGACCAACATGTTCCTCAGACCAGGTCCCTATAGAGGGGACGAGACTGGACCGGACCAACATGTCCCTCAGACCAGGTCCCTATAGAGGGGACGAGACTGGACCAGACTGGACCAGACCAACATGTTCCTCAGACCAGGTCCCTATAGAGGAGACGAGACTGGACCGGACCACATGGAGGATGTGTGTTTTTACAAGTCTGATGGTAATCTGTGATAAAGATGTCACATGGATCGATCAATCACAAAGGACTACAGCAGTGTCATAATGACTGATGCTTGGTTTACCAATGGCCACTGATGGTGGTCCTGGCAATGCTAATCAGGTGTTCACTGTTTGGGATTCCACATGGACCAGGAAGAAGAAATGAACTGACTGAACACAGGCAGGAACAGCATGTTCCATTCCCTTTGGATTAGGGAGAATTCTGGGAAACGATCAATGAAAGACATGGAATCTGGAGCTTAGCTCTGTCAAAGTCAATTTATGAATACTTGATCCACAGTATGTCACAAATAAGATACATTTAGCACATGATTGTTACGAAATATTGTTGCTTGTATTTTTGTATAACATAACTTTATATAACATAACTAAAATAAAATGGAAAGAATGTGATTTAGTAAAAATGTAAAATTCTGTATATGTTGCTTTACACAATAACATACCTAATACCAGATTAGATAATCTTTAAATCTAGAGACTACATTTACCAGTGGTATTATCTCTTTAAATCTAGAGACTACATTTACCAGAGGTATTATCTCTTTAAATCTAGAGACTACATTTATCAGTAACATTGCAGAAGACCCATGTCTTTGATCATATGGTGCGCATCATACCCTTATATGGATCCTAGCATGTGAGGCTGACACGCAACACCAGGCTTTGTACTGGCCCTGTTTCTGCGTCATGTTCTGAAGAGGTTTTATCACATCTGATCTTAGAACTGGAAATCTGACAAACAAGCACTAAGATGGAATGTGACATTTAATTATACATAAAAACATGCAATGTCTGGTCAGTTATATGCAAAAATGATCATTGTCATAAAGTTGTGAGAGATAAGGGATATTATGACTTCCTCTGTCAGCAACATAAAGGTTGACCTAAGGAATTAACCTTCTTATCATGTTTTATTGATATCTAATGAATATGTCAAGAAACCACGGAATTTTGCATTATTTATGACCAAGTAATAACTTTTCCTATGAACTGCTATAAAATACTGGCTGTTCCTTGTTTTCTCAGAGCTTGATTACCGTGACTGACTGGATACATTGAAATGGCAAAAGCTAAAAGATCATTTTCACACTAACCTTATTAGTTTTGTGAGGAATCGTAAAAGGGCAGTTCGTATTTGCACAATCTCCACCGTATGCACCTAGCACATTTGGTTCCTTGGAAGTCTTGGTTTCCCGATTGGTTCTGGGAATGAAGCCATAAGTTTCCTGACCGGTAAAACTGAACGTATTTTAAACGTTCTGAGAACGGAAGTGAACATTTTGCCTGTTAACTTTAGTTTATTAGGATCCCCATTAGCTACTGCACTCTACAAACGACATACAAATGCATGAGAAAGTACAGAACAGTTATAGACAAGAACAACAAGTTATTACTTTAAATTCTAAATAAAATGTAATATATATATATATATATATATATATATACACAGTGCATTCTGAAAGTATTCAGACCCCTTGACTTTTTCCACATTTTGTTATGTTACAGCCTTATTCTAAAATTGATTAAATTCATTTTAATCTACACACAATACCCCATAATGACAAAGCGAAAACTGTTTTTTTAGAATTTTTGGCAAATATATTAAAAATAGAAGCAGAAATACCTTATTTACATAAGTATTCAGACCCTTTGCTATGAAACTCGAAATTGAGGTCAGGTGCATCCTGTTTCCATTGATCATCCTTGAGATGTTTCTACAACTTGATTGAAGTCCACCTGTGGTAAATTCAATTGATTGGACATGAGTTGGAAAGGCACACATCTGTCTATATAAGGTCCCACAGTTGACAGTGCATGTCAGAGCAAAAACCAAGCCATGAGGTCGAAGTAATTGTCTGTAGAGCTCCGAGACAGGATTGTGTCATGGCACAGATCTGGGGAAGGGTACCAAAACATTTCTGCAGCATTGACGGTCCCCAAAAACACCGTGGCCTCCATCTTTCTTAAATGGAAGAAGTTTGGAACCACCAAGACTCTTCCTAGAGCTGGCCGCCCGGCCAAACTGAGCAATCAGGGGAGAAGGGCCTTGATCAGGAAGGTGACCAAGAACCCGACGGTTACTCGACAGGAACCTTCCAGAAGGACAACTATCTCTGCAACACTCCACCAATCAGGCCTTTATGGTAGAGTGGCCAGATGGAAGCCACTCCTCAATAAAAGGGAAAGGGGGATACCTAGTCCGTTGTCCAACTGAATGTATTCAACTGAAATGTGTCTTCCGTATTTAACCCAACCTCTGAATCAGAGAGGTGCGGGTGGCTGCCTTAATCAACATCCACGTTTTTGGCGCCCGAGGAACAATGGGTTAACTGCCTTGCTCATGGGCAGAACAAGGCACATGACAGCTCGCTTGGAGTTCTCTGGTCTGATGAAACCAAGATTTAACTATTTTGACCTGAATGTCAAACCTCATGTCTGGAGGAAACCTGGCACCATCCTTACGGTGAAGTATGGTGGTGGCAGCATCATGCTGTGGGGATGTTTTCCAGCAGCAGGGACTGGGAGGCTAATCAGGATTGAGGGAAAGATTAACAGAGAAAACTACAGAGAGATCCTTGATAAAAACCTACTCCAGAGCGCTCAGGACCTCAGACTGTGGGGCGAAGGTTCACCTTCCAACAGGACAACGACCCTAAGCACACAGCCAAGACAACGCAGGAGTGGCTTCGGGACAAGTCTTTGAATGTCCTTGAGTGGCCCAGGCAGCGCTCGGACATGAACCCGATCGAACATCTCTGGAGAGACCTGAAAAAAACTCTGCAGCGACAATGCCCATCCAACCTGACAGAGCTTGAGAGGATCTGCAGAGAAGAATGGGAGAAACTCCCCAAATGCAGGTGTGCCAAGCTTGTAGCGTCATACCCAAGAAGACTCAAGGCCTTTATCACTGCCAAAGGTGCTTCAACAAAATACTGATTAAAGGTTCTGAATACTTATGTAAATGTAATATTTAAGTTTTTATTTTGTATAAATTTGCAAAAATGTCTAAAAACCTGTTTTGTCTTTATGGGGCATTGTGTGTAGATTGATGAGGAAAAAATAAAAGGTAATCAATTTTAGAATAAGGTTGTAACGTAACCAAAGGTGGAAAAAGTCAAGGGGTCTGAATACTTTCTGAATGCATTGTATATTGAAAAGACCCTGAGACAACAAAAATATTATTTATACACTATTCATATATATATATATACAGTACAGTTCAATTCAATTAGAGCTTTAAAAAAAGAGGAGAGGTAATAAAATATGTTTTTGATCTGTTTTTTGTAAAGCTAAACTGAGAAACCTCTGGTGGCAGAGCATTCCGCGATGACATGGCTCTATACACAATTGAGTGAGGCATTAAATCTGTTTTTGGTTTCGGTACCATGAAGACACCCGTAGTGGCGTGTCTGGTCGGAGCGCACATTTTTAAGTTGCACGGAGGTTCTGAGAAAGTTTTCCTTGGAAGTTTTATTAACGTTCTGAGAATGTAAATTATAGGTTGTTTCGAAGGTAATTAAATAACGTTCTGAGAACATGTTTCAATAACTCTTTTTATTAACACTTGTAGCTTACCGTAGCTGTTTTGAACTCCAAGCACAAATGGAAATTCATTTGTTTGGGCATTAATCATGCAAACACATTTATTTTTTTATTGTGGCAGAGCGTCAGTGAGATTCAAACCAACAATCTTCTGTCCTCTATCCATGGAATTAGTCCACTGTGACACCAGGATGGAGCTAGCACGCCATGTTTCCTTAACTGATACAAAGCTGTTCATTTTAATCTATTCAAACAGACCCCCTTTCAAAGGAAATACGCACTCATTAAGATCATTTGTGGATAATTAATGAGTGCGGCCAAAACACCCGAACACACTTAAAGGGATACTTCGGGATTTTGCCAATGAGGCCCTTTATCAATTTCCCCAGAGGCAGGTGAACTTGTGGATACCCGTTTATATGTATCTGCATGCAGTTTGAAGGAAATTGCTAACTAGCTTTAGCTAACGAGTATTTGTGCCATGACTGGAAGTCTATAATAACTAGTAACATGCTAGCAGTTATCATAGACTTCCAGTTAAAGCTAGTTAGCTTTGGCTCGCAAAACTACCTCTATCTTCATTCATACTGGACATAGAGACATTAAAATGGTATCCACAAGTTCATCTGGCTGGGGAAGTAGATATCGAGCTTCATTGTCAAAATCCTGAGGTATCCCTTTAACCTACTCAAAACAATTTGAGAACATGACTTTAAATAGAACCATGAGGACACCTGTAAGAAACGCTGTGCTGAAGTAATGAAATTCCAACAGAACATTTTTGTTTCTTAACGTTCTCTGAACTCTTTGAGGCCGTTCCTCAGTCAATCCAATTGGAGAACATTCCTAGAACATTACCAACATTTTAATGAAATGTAACCATGTTTGAACTTTTAGCAAACGTTCTGTTTAAAGTAATGAAGTATTAAGATTTTTTGTTGTTGTCAATTTCTTAAATGTGCTGAGAATGGTCCAAAGCCAAGAAACTATCCTTGCACCATTCCCAGAAAGTTGTGGGAAGGTTGAATGCAAAAATAACCATAGGACAACCACGCTCTAAGAAACAAATGGTTCTCAGAACATTAAGTGCTAACTGGGTGCAAGGTTCATATGGTACAATGACCGATACCCCATATTTCGGAGAGGCGATCTGTATTTGTTGTGATAGCGTTAATGGGAACTGGAGGGACGTTATCAGAAGCTCTTCTGTATTGCTTTCTTTTCTCAGGAGTGGCGCTCAGCTCGGCTTGCAGCGAAGTTGTTGCTGATTGATTAGCATGGTTGGTTGTGATGGATCGGCCCGTCTCACATCACAGCTCCCATAACATCCCTATCCAGTGAGAGTATAGCCAGTAGGGGCACCACCTGCACCCTGCCCTTGCGTGTACCATGAAGGAGGGTGTTGAAGGGAATGTCAAAACAAGACATTCACTTCCTAAAATTAGGCCCTTGGGCTACCTTCTCATTTTTACCCTAGTCTGATGTTTTTTCTTCAAGCCAAATGTTTACATAACAAACCGTTGGTTTAGATAACCATTGATCTAAGAATGATACAGGTAAACAGTCAGTGAGAGAGAATGTGTGGTGTGATATGTGGGGGATGGGTTTCTGTTTTCCGAGACCAGTGAAAGTGTGTGTGTGTGTGTGTCACTGTCTGGGCGTTTTGGCTTCACAGAAGACGCCCCATTGGACAGCCGTTGATTGTGTGTGTGTGTGTGTGTGTGTGTGTGCTCTGGCCGCTGCTCTCTTTGTTCTGGCTTTATTAGGCGTAGAGCCTGTCACTTTCCGCCCTCACGGAGTCATCAGTCTAACAATGACCCACTGGCACTCTCCTGCTACCTCCCCCCGCCCCCGCCCATACATCCCCCTCAAACTGGTCCCCGGTGGCTACTGACTCAGTTATTTACTGTCAGCGGTTATAGGAGGTTGCCTAAATGTATTGCTTGCTCCGATTTAAAACAAATCGCTTGATCAAGCCATTCTGAGGTACTGGAATACATCTTAAGTGAATGCTATTGACAGAGAGATGTAAAGTGGGGCGGCAGGGTAGCCTAGTGGTTAGAGCATTGGACGAGTAACCCCCGAGCTGACAAGGTACAAATCTGTCGTTCTGCCCCTGAACAGGCAGTTCACTGTTCCTAGGCTGTCATTGAAAATAAGAATTTGTTCTTAACTGACTTGCCTAGTTAAATAAAGGTAAAATAAAAACATGTAAATTGGGTTGGTAACCGATAGGTTGTTAGTTTGAATCCCTGAGCCGACTAGGTGAAACAGCTGCCAATCTGCTCTTGAGCAAGTGGCTGATCCCTGGCCGGGACCCCACTCTGAGGGTGCCTCAAGGGGAGTGGGCTATGGAAGAAAAGAAAACATGTCCATTTCACACCACACACTATTTGACCTTTTTAGATTATACTTTTAAGTTATTAAAAAAACAAATTGATGGATTGAAAATGTAAAAGCATTTGTTTGGTATTGGGTTACATGACTTCTATCAATGATTGAAGGCCCATTTGAAGTGGTCTGGGCAATTATTCAGGAAACCAAACCACATTTATGACTACAGTTAAGCTTATCCCATAATGCTACTATAATGAAATGGTTGAGCCAAGATGCCAATAATCAACTAAGCACGGTCAAGACATCCTGCTGTGCTTTGTTTCCCAGTGGTATACACATCAATCCACTCACCTCTTGCCCCCCCCCCCCCCAACTCCTCTCTTAGCAGGATACTCTCCCTCTGGTTTTGGAGGGTAGGACTCTAAAAGTAGATACCACTTACCTCTTCCTCATGTTTAATAGCAAATCTGACCATTTACCCTCTGTGGACAATATGTTTGTTTGATCCCCAGGCCCCTAGTTGGTCTGATCTTAGTGATAGTATTGGTTGGTGGTGGTGGGTTTAGGTTACTTAACATTATTATTTGTCCTGGTACTGTATGTTTACACAGTGACGGCCAATCAGGGATTAACATTCTGATTTGAGGGCAGAGTTCACTGTGCTAATTAGCTGACAGGGTTTCAGAGTGAGAGATCCCAGCACTTTGTTCTGCTACAGGGATCTTAGCCCCTTGATATGGAGATCTTAGCCCCTTGATACAGGGTTAAGGTGAGGAGCAAAGGCCAGACCCCAGAGAGACTCTTCCAAATGGCCTGACCCCAGAGAGACTCTTCCAAATGGCCTGACCCCAGAGAGACTCTTACGAAAGGCCTGGCCAGACCACACAGACTCTTACGAAAGGCGTGGCCTGACCCCAGACAGACTCTTACAAAAAGCCTGACCCCAGAGAGACTTACAAAAGGCCTGGCCTGACCACACAGACTCTTACAAAAGGCCTGGCCTGACCTCAGAGAGATTCTTACCAAAGCAGACTCGTATAAAGGTAAACTGGGCCAGTAGTATTTTAATATTCCATACCCAGAATGTATTATTCATAGCCATGGTGCAGTGAGGGTCAGGGCTCCTTTTTTTTTGGAACAATTCTCCCTCATCAATATTTGATCAGGGTGTGTGGATGAGGTTAAAAGTTCAGTCTCTTCAGTCTTAGAAATGTCTGAGGTTATAAATGTAAAATGAACAAAAATATAAACGCAACATATAGTGTTGGTCCCATGTTTCATGAGCTGAAATAAAAGATCCCCGAAATTTTCCACACGCACAAAAAGCTTATTTCTATCAAATTGTGTGCACAAATTTGTTTACACCGCTGTTAGTGACTATTTCTCCTTAGCCAAGATAATCCATCCACCTGACAGGTGAGGCATATCAAGAAGCTGATTAAACAGCATGATCATTACACAGGTACACCTTGTGCTGGGGACAATAAAATGCCACTCTAAAATGTGCAGTTTTGTCACACAACACAATGCCACATATGTCTCAAGTTTTGAAGGAGCGTACAATTGGCATCCTGACTTCAGGAATGTCCACCAGAGCTGTTGCCAGAGAATTTCATGTTAATTTCTCTACCATAAATTAAAAAAAACGGCCTCACAACTGCAGACCACATGTATGGTGTCATGTGGGCGAGTGGTTTGCTGATGTCAACGTTGTGAACAGAGTGCCCCGTGGTGGCGGTGGGGTTATGGTATGGGCAGGCATAAGCTACGGACATCGAACACAATTGCATTTTAATCGATGTCAATTTAAAGCATGTGACCAACAGGTGCATATCTGTATTCCCAATCATGTGAAATCCATAGATTAGGGCCTAATGAATGTACTTCAATTGAATGATTTCCTTATATGAACGGTAACTCAGTAATATCTTTGTTGTGTTTATATTTTGTGTCAGTGTAAAACAGATTAGAGACTCCTTGACTTTATCCTATATTTTTCATTCAGTGCCTTCGGGAAGTATTCAGACCCCTTCACTTTTTGTTACGTTACAGCCTTATTCTAGAATAGATTAATTAATAGATTCAATTGTATTTTTTTCCTCATCTATGCACTATACCCCATAATGACAAAGCAAAAACAGGTTTTTAGAAATGTTTTCTAATTTATAAAAAATTAAAAATGGAAATATTTCATTTACATAAGTATTCAGACCCTTTACTCAGATATTTGTTGAAGCACCTTTGACAGCAATTACAGCCTCGAGTCTTCTTGTGTATGACGCTACAAGCTTGGCACACCTGTATTTGGGGAGTTCCTCCCATTCTTCTCTGCAGATCCTCTCAAGATCTCTCAGGTTGGATGGGGAGCATCGCTGCACAGCTATTTTCAGGTCTCTCCAGAGATGTTCTATCGGGTTCACATCCAGGCTCTGGCTGGGCCCCTCAAGGACATTCAGAGGCTTGTTCTGAAGCCACTACTGCATTGTCTTCGCTGTGTACTTAGGGTCATTGTCCTGTTGGAAGGTGAACCTTCATCCCCAATCTGTCCTGAGCCCTCTGGAGCAGGTTTTCATCAAGGATCTCCCTGTACTTTACTCCGTTCATCTTCGCCTCGATCCTTACTAGTCTCCCAGTCCCTGCTGCTGAAAAACATCCCCACAGCATGATGCTGCCACCACCATACTTCACCGTAGGGATGGTGCCAGGTTTCCTCCAGACTCTTGGTTTCATCAGAGAATCTTGTTTCTCGTGGTCTTAGAGTCTCTAGGTGCCTTTTGGCAAACTCAAAGCGGGCGATCATGTGCCTTTTATTGAGGAGTTGCTTCAGAGTGACCACTCTACCATAAAGGCCTGATTGGGGGAGTGCTGCAGAGAGTTGTCCTTCTGGAAGGTTATCCCATCTCCCCAGAGGAGCTCTAGAGCTCTGTCAGACTGACCATCGGGTTCTTGGTCACCACCTTGACCAAGGCCCTTCTCCCCCGATTGTTCAGTTTGGCCGGTCGGCCAGCTCTAGGAAGAGTCTTGGTGGTTCCAAACTTCTTCCATTTAAGAATGATGGAGACCACAATGTTCTTGGGGACTTTCAATGCTGCAGAAATGTTTTGGTACCTTTCCCCAGATCTGTGCCTCGACACAATCCTGTCTCTGAGTTCTACAGACAATTCCTTCGACCTCATGGCTTGGTTTTTGCTCTGACCTGCACTGTCAACTGTGGGACCATATATAGACAGGTGTGTGCCTTTCCAACTAATGTCCAATCAGTTGAATTTACCACAGGTGGACTCCAATCAAGTTGTAGAAACATCTCCAAGGATGATCAATGGAAACAGGATGCACCTGAGCTCAAGGTCGACTCTCATAGCAAAGGGTCTGAATACTTATGTAAATAAGTTGATTTTAGAAGGCTGTAACGTAACAAAATGGAAAAATGAAAAAAAAAAAAAATGGAAAAAGTAAAGGTGTCTGAATACTTTCCAAAGGCACTGTATATACACACTTATGGGAAGAATTGGAGCCACCATGTTGTCAATTATTTGGCCCTCAACATCAGTGATACTGATTTGCTAGACTGCCATTTTTGATTTGGTTCTACAGGTCCTCTCATCATGTGATACCAGCCTCATCCCCTGCCAGGTGTCAACACATGTTGTCTGGGTTAGTCATTATGCCCTTTCAGACTTGAGGCCCAGGGCTTAGAGGATCCTGCAGGGAGAGTCACGGCCCTCCAGCCCACCCCACAGTTTTAATGGCAGGTCAGGCCCTTGCCTTTAGTGTAGTGAAAACACTGAACTCAAGGCTCCTCAGACCAGCCCTGTGACCTGCTTTCCACATCCCATCACTCTGTCCCAGCAGGAGAGGCCCTATGATGCCAGAGACTCTACTGGGATCTCACTCCTCCTGTATGATGCCAGAGACCCTGCTGGGCTCTCACTCCTCCTGTATGATGCCAGAGACCCTACTGGGATCTCACTCCTCCTGTATGATGCCAGAGACCCTACTGGGATCTCACTCGTCCTGTATGATGCCAGAAACCCTACTGGGATCTCACTCCCTCTGTATGATGCCAGAGACCCTGCTGGGATCTCACTACTCATGTTTACCCAAAGACTGGTTATGCTACTGGGGATCCAGTCAGAGCTGAGTATGTGGCTGTGGCTTTAGGTGTGGAAAAGAGAGACAGTAGCAACTCAGCCATACATCAGTCTCTCTCTCTCTCTCTCTCTCTCTCTCCCTCTCTCTCTCTCTCTCTCTCTCTCTCTCTCTCTCTCTCTCTCTCTTAATAAGGATGACTTTTAAAGACTAAGACAGAGGTTGACACAAGTTGAAAGTTTTAATATCACGTGCACAAGTACAGTGAAAGGCCTTTTTTGCCACCTCTAAACCCAACAATGCAGTAATCAATATCAGTAGTACTATAAAATCAAGTAGTCACACCCTGATCAATTTCACCTGTCCTGTTATTATCTCCACTCCCTCCAGGTGTCGCTTCTTATGCCTGGTGTATATATCCCTGTGTTTCCTGTCTCTCTGTGCCAGTAGGTCTTGTACGTTCCAAGTCAACCAGCGTGTTTTTCCAGTGCGCCTGCCTTTTCTGTTCTCTTTTACTAGGCCGCCTGGTTTTGACCCTTGCCTGTTTTCTGGACTCTGTACCCACCTGCCTGACCACTCTGCCTGCCCAGACCTCGAGCCTGTCTGCCACACTGTACTTCCTGGACTTTGAACTGATTTGGACTTTTTGCCTGTCCACGACCATTCTCTTGCCTACCCCTTTTGGATATAATATAAAAGACTCAAACCATCTGCCTCCCGTGTCTGCATCTGGGTCTCGCCTTGTGCCCTTATGAGTAGAGCAAAAATAGAAATAAGAAGAACATTTACCATATTTACAATGTGCAGAGATACTGGAGTGATAGAGGTAGATATGTATAGGTGTAAGGTGACTAGGCATCATGATATATATGATAGAGAGTAGCAGCAGCGTCAGTGTGTGTGTGAGAGTGTGTAGAGTCCTGTGAGTGTGCATAGAGACAATGCAAAATAAAAGACAACTCAGATCGTCTGTGTAGCCATTTTGTTATCTATTTAGCAGTCTTCTGGCTCGGGGATAGAAGCTGTTCAGGTGTCAGACTAGATGCACTGGTACCACTTGCGGTACGAAATCAGAGAGAACAGTCTCTGGCTTGGGTGGCTGGAGTCTTAAACGATTGTCCAGGCTTTCCTCTGACACCACCTGGAATAGAGGTCCTGGATGGCAGGGAGCTCTGCCCCATTGATGTACTGGGCTGTCCGCACCACCCTCTGTAGCGCCATGCGATCGAAGGCGGTGCTGTTGCCATACCAAGCAGTAATGCAGCCAGTCAAGATGCTCTCAGTGGTGCAGCTGTAGGACTTTTTGAGGATTTGAGGGCCCATGCCAAACCTTTTCAACCTTCTGAAGGGGAAGAGGTGCAAAACAGGAGGAGGAGTTGATGTTTGAAAAGAAAGGTGGTAAACTGAAAAACGAGAAAAGATTAGTTGCTATCAGCTGACTGCTGTATTCAGATGGTCTTGGCAGTCATTCTTTTATATGGTATGAATGAGGTTCCAAATGTGGCCTGCATCTGTTTTGAAGAAATGTGTTGATGGATAGATCATATCTTGAGGCGGACAACTTTTTCTTGTCTTCCTCATAATATCCCCTCAAAGCCAACCCTTTAATTCATCTTAAAGAGACTCCTGGCCTGTTTACACTCTCAATGTGTATTGTACAGAGACGCTGTTAACCCATAGGAGTCGGTTAACTCATAAGAGTCTGTTAACCGTCTATCAGAGTACCAAATGTGCATGTGTACACACAGCAGTGTTCGAAAATATTAGACTATTGGCATTCATACTTTTTGAGTTTGAGGGCGCAGCTCAAGCTATTTCTCCAACTGTCAACACATTCAAATTAATAGAGGGCGCGTACTGGAGCCACAGTTGGTTGGAAATTGTGGTAAGGGGTGTGTTCTGTGCTGGCCTCAGAGCCAGGAAGCTATGTCACGATGGAAAGCCGGACTATCGCGTCTCGGCGTCTGTGGTCTATGATTTATGTTCTAAGTCTAAAGGCCAGTTGAGAGTCCGGGAATGTCCAGGTGCAATAACTAAGACGCTACAGAGGGAAACTCCTCAACATGCTGTCAAGCCTCCACAGAACATAAGCTGAAACCTGTCAGAGCAGTTACTTGAAGACCTGTATTTAGTCTTTCAGGTTGACTGAGCTGAGATATCCAATTATGAACAGTCAGAGATTGCTTTTTGGTCTCACATCAGAGATGTCGATACTCTCGCTAGTTGTTCTCAGCCTCTTGTCCTTGTGCAGTTTGGGAAATTTTCAATTAATTCAATAAAATGTATTGTCTGTTATTATGACGTATTTATTATTAATTATAATTTTTATGTTGATAACCAGCAACAAGCATTGTGACTGAAACAGTAACTCTGTCTCACATCATCTTTCTGTCTCTGTCCATCTCCCCTGTGTTTTAGGAGATGTCCTGTCTCACATCATCTTTCTGCCTCTGTCCATCTCCCCTGTGTTTTAGGAGATGTCCTGTCTCACGTCGTATTTCTGTCTCTGTCCATCTCCCCTGTGTTTTAGGAGATGTCCTGTCTCACGTCGTATTTCTGTCTCTGTCCATCTCCCCTGTGTTTTAGGAGATGTCCTGTCTCACGTCGTATTTCTGTCTCTGTCCATCTCCCCTGTGTTTTAGGAGATGTCCTGTCTCACGTCGTATTTCTGTCTCTGTCCATCTCCCCTGTGTTTTAGGAGATGTCCTGTCTCACATCATCTTTCTGTCTCTGTCCATCTCCCCTGTGTTTTAGGAGATGTCCTGTCTCACGTCGTATTTCTGTCTCTGTCCATCTCCCCTGTGTTTTAGGAGATGTCCTGTCTCACGTCGTATTTCTGTCTCTGTCCATCTCCCCTGTGTTTTAGGAGATGTCCTGTCTCACGTCGTATTTCTGTCTCTGTCCATCTCCCCTGTGTTTTAGGAGATGTCCTGTCTCACGTCGTATTTCTGTCTCTGTCCATCTCCCCTGTGTTTTAGGAGATGTCCTGTCTCATGTCGTATTTCTGTCTCTGTCCATCTCCCCTGTGTTTTAGGAGATGTCCTGTCTCACGTCGTATTTCTGTCTCTGTCCATCTCCCCTACGTTTTAGGAGATGTCATTTGATGGCCATGAACAGGGTGTCAGGTGTTGGCCACAGACTAAGGTCCCCTTGTAGGGACCATGGGATGGAATGACTCTGCCTCTGACCCGGGTCACAGGACAGGTGGCTCCTATCATTCACAGAGAGGGTGACTTGTTTCCTTAGATAAAATAAATGATGTTTCATTGTCACATACACCGGATAGGTGCAGTGAAATATGTTGTTTTACAGGGTCAGCCATAGTAGTACGATGCCCCTGGAGAAAATTAGGGTTAAGTGCATTGCTCAAGGGCACATCGTCAGAGTTTTCACCTTGTCAGCTCGGGTATTCGAACCAGCAACTTTTCTAGGGTGTCTGAAGTATATATCCTTTATTTCACAGACATAAATATCTGGAATCTCTATATACAGATTAGATTGTTGATAACGGTTTCCTAAAATAATTAATCTAATGTTATTTTAATGAGATTCTGTAGATTGTTCGTAGCATGTCAGACATACTGAATCAGGAGGTGTCAAGATATTAGATACTTTATCGGTAACATTCTTCCTGAATTTAAAAGTATTCCAATAAGTAATCAAATCTAATGCTATTGGTTACATACACATATTTAGCTGATGTTATTGCGAGTGTAGCAAAATGCTTGTGTTCCTAGCTCCGACAATGCAGGAATATCTAACAATTCACAACAATACACACAAATCTAAAAGTAAAAGATGGATCTAGGTTTTTTTTGTCTGTAACTGATTACAGGTTTTTTTTTTGTAATAAGATTACATGTAATCAGTTACTCCCCAACCCTGTTTAGGGTACAGATGGTTGCATTTAGTCCAAACATGCTACCCTGTCTGAGGTGCTAACAGAGGAGGCCAAGGGTGTTGTCAGTAGCTTCCCTTGCCCAAGGCCTTGTCTCTACAGCTCTGCTCTGATGTGTGGACAAAACACTTAGACTCGACATGCACACAGTAACACACCCCTCTGGGCTGAAGGAGATTTAGTTGGGTTTAAATGTATTAGAAAGCTGTGAAAAATCAAACAGAAGGTACAGCGAAGGTCACTTCAATGGATCTTTAAACGGGGAATGGAAACACTAGGATTTACAACGCCAGAAAACTAGAACTGTAAATCGCCATGTTGGTGTGGTTGCATCACTGGCAGGAGAGCAGGAGAGAGATTTACATGTACTTCCTAAAGTCTTTCCATTCCCCTTTAAAGACACTGTCACAAATATATACAGTACAGTGTTAATCATTTCTGCTATCCAGGGTTTTAATCCCAGCTATATTTGTGGTCAGATTTTGCTCACTGTATTTCCACATGATAAATACCAGAGAGTTCTAGAGGAAAAGTTTCCGTTTTGCTTCATCATGCAGTCGTTTCCAAAGTGCACTTCAAACAGGCTTGTGAGATGGGATGAGCCTTGTGTCTGAAAATGCTCTCAGGTCTTGTATTGCAGTGGAGCGGTAGACCTGAGCCCTGGCCTCTCTCCTGTGTCCTCTGTACGACTGCAGACTTGATGTTCACCACTATATGAATGGGCCTCTGTCTGCAGACTTGTTCTCCTCACTGTAACCATTGTCTCTCCTGATTGACAGGACCAACTCTGATAACGTTAAAGGATGTGATATCCCAGACTGCATTGCGGGCAGCATCCCCTGTCAGAAGGAAGAGGTAGGCTTATAACTTCACCATGTTATTTTTCAGAAAAAAATGGAATGAAAACAAGATATGGTCGAGCATAGTTGGCGGAGGGAAGATTTTCAGATAATTAATCAATGGAACTTTAATACAATGCCTAAAAATAGACAGAAGCTATATTGAAATATGAATATGCTTTGATGGTCTGCCTGAGCTGTACTTGCAATGGGTTTTCTGTAGGCATTTTGTACACACACCATCACAGATAAATCTAGTTATGACACGTCAGGCTGAGTGACGTGATTAGGCCAGGCTCTCACTCTCTTTCTCTCTTTCTCTCTCTCTTTCTCATCCCTTTATATGTTACTGAGTGTTAATATGTGAACCTATGGTCACCTCTCTCTCAGCTTCCATTCCTTAGGTATCCCTATTCTTCTCCAGACACCCCCTCACCCCCCCCCCTGTTCTCTACCTACTCTCTCTCTCTTTCCTCTTTTATCCTGAAGTAAAATCATCCTTATGTTGAGGATGGGCCCTCTGACATTCTCACTCCACCATTAGAAGACACCTGATCCTCAGGGAGGATGAGGTTGTAATTATGGCAAATGACTGTTGTTGTTTTTTTTTTAGCTTAACTGCACGTGGAATCCAGACATGCTTGAAATCTGTACATGGAACCGATGATCTTTTCACGACAGTTGGATTACATGAATAGGAGGCAGTGTACGGAAGGAGGGAAAATAAGTCAACATTTTAATAAGCACGCAGTTGGGTAATATAATTATTTGATTTACGTAGTAAAAATGTGTTCACAAGACGCATAACTTAATGAAATCAATGAAATTCTGGGTATTTTTAAATGAGCCTCTAGTCCATTTAGTTTTTTTCCTGCACTGAGATCCCAAAATGACAAAATGTTTGTCTTAATTTAATCAGTGAGACATTGTGCATATCAAACACATTTTTGCATAGGCGACAGACCTCTACTCTGAAACATGTCTGTTTCTTATTCAAACTGCAAGTTGAGGTCACTTGGTCATGAATTAAATGTGCATCATGCCAACTTTCTTAAAGGATACCATCTCTAGCTTGGTTCCCCAGAGCCTAATTGAGTTTATATGCTGGTAAACATATGTAGGCCAATGAATAACTGCTCTGGAAGATGACCAGGGACGGTGTTACGGGTGGCATTAGGGGGCCTGCCTGCCCTACCGTACCTCCTTGCCCGTCCAAATAAAATATTGAAATATTTATAATTCATTTGACCGAGTTGCACACCGACAGAAAGATGCATCATTCTCAGATAAAGCATCCGATCGAGCCAAACAGCGCCCCTCTGTCCCAGTATGTGTAGACCATGCAGCTGATGCTGTCTGGACAAAAAATAGCATGGCATGTCATCCTATTTTTAGCCAGACAGAATCAGAACCACACTCTAGACCCAAACTGTTACAGATCTATATTTATCCTGCCCTGCCTTTCTAAAGTCTTCGAAAGCCAAGTTAACAAACAGATCACCAACCATTTCGAATCCCACCATACCTTCTCTGCTATGCAATCTGGTTTCCGAGCTGGTCATGGGTGCACCTCAGCCACGCTCAAGGTCCTAAACGATATCATAACCGCCATCGATAAAAGACAGTACTGTGCAGCCATATTCATCGACCTGGCCAAGGCTTTCAACTCTGTCAATCACTGCATTCTTTTCGGCAGACTCAATAGCCTTGGTTTCTCAAATGACTACCTCGCCTGGTTCACCAACTACAGTCGTGGCCAAAAGTTTTGAGAATGACACAAATATTAATGTTCACAAAGTCTGCTGCCTCAGTTTGTATGATGGCAATTTGCATATACTCCAGAATGTTATGACGAGTGAACCGATGAATTGCAATTAATTGCAAAGTCCCTCTTGCCATGCAAATGAACTGAATCGCCAAAAAACGTTTCCACTGCATTTCAGCCCTGCCACAAAAGGACCAGCTGACATCATGTCAGTGATTCTCTCGTCAACACAGGTGTGAGTGTTGACCAGGACAAGGCTGGAGATCACTCTGTCATGCTGATTGAGTTCGAATAACAGATTGGACGCTTCAAAAGGAGGGTGGTGCTTGGAATCATTGTTCTTCCTCTGTCAACCATGGTTACCTGCAAGGAAGCATGTGCCATCATCATTGCTTTGCACAAAAAGAGCTTCACAGGCAAGGATATTGCTGCCAGTAAGATTGCAACTAAATAAACCATTTATTGGATCATCAAGAACTTCAAGTAGAGTGGTTCAATTGTTGTAAAGAAGGTTTCAGGGCGCCCAAGAAAGTCCAGCAAGCACCAGGACCGTCTCCTAAAGTTGATTCAGCTGCGGGATTGGGGCACCACCAGTACAGAGCTTGCTCAGGAATGGCAGCAGGCAGGTGTGAGTGCATCTGTACTCACAGTGAGGCGAAGACTTTTGGAGGATGGCCTGGTGTCAAGAAGGGCAGCAAAGAAGCCACTTCTCTCCAGGAAAAACATCAGGGACAGACTGATATTCTGCAAAAGGCACAGGGATTGGACTGCTGAGGACTGGGGTAAAGTCATTTTCTCTGATGAATCCCCTTTCCGATTGTTTGGGGCATCCGGAAAAAACCTTGTACGGAGAAGACAAGGTGAGCGATACCATCAGTCCTGTGTCATGCCAAAGGTAAAGCATCATGAGACCATTCATGTGTGGGGTTGCTTCTCAGCCAAGGGAGTGGGCTCACTCACTATTTTGCTTAAGTACACAGCCATGAATAAAGAATGGTACCAACACATCCTCCGAGAGCAACTTCTCCCAACCATACAGGAACAGTTTGGTGACGAACAATGCCTTTTCCAGCATGATGCAGCACCTTGCCATCAGGCAAAAGTGATAACTAAGTGGCTCGGGGAACAAAACATTGATATTTTGGGTCCATGGCCAGGAAACTCCCCAGACCTTAATCCCATTGAGAATTTGTGGTTAATCCTCAAGAGGCGGGCGGACAAACAAAAACACACAAATTCTGACAAACTCCAAGCATTCATTATGCAAGAATGGGCTGCCATCAGTCAGGATGTGGCCCAGAAGTTCATTGACAGCATGCCAGGGCGAATTGCAGAGGTCTTGAAAAAGAAGGGTCAACACTGCAAATATTGATTCTGCATCAACTTCATGTAATTGTCAATAAAAGCCTTTGACACTTATGAAATGCCTGTAATTATACTTTAGTATTCCATAGTAACATCTGACAAAATTATCTAAAAACACTAACACAGCAAACTTTGTGGAAATAAATATTTGTGTCATTTTCAAAACTTTTGGCCACGACTGTACTTCCCAGATAGATTTCAGTGTGTCAAATCGGAGGGCCTGTTGTCCGAACCTCTGGCAGTCTCTATGGGGGTGCCACAGGGTTCAATTCTCGGCCCAACTCTTTTCTCTGTATATATCAATGATGTCACTCTGGCTGCTGGTGATTCTCTGATCCACCCCTATGCAGACAACACCATTCTGTATACTTCTGGCCCCTCTTTGGACACTGTGTTAACAAACCCCCATACGAGCTTCAATGCCATACAACACTCCTTCCGTGGCCCCCAATGCGACCTGTATGCGCTCATTGGCTGGCCCTCGCTACATATTCGTCGCCAAACCCACTGGCTCCAGGTCATCTATAAGTCTTTGCTAGGTGAAGCCTAATTTGGCCGCCTTTCCTAACAGTTATCTGCTGCCAATGACTGTTACTAATTGCAAAAATCACTGAAGCTAGAGACTTAAATCTCTCTCACTAACTTTAAGCATCAGCTGTCAGAGCAGTTTACCGATCACTGCACCTGTACACAGCCCATCTGTAAATAGCACACCCAACTGCCTCATCCCCATATTGTTATTTTTTTGCTATTTTGCACCCCAGTATCTCTTCTTGCACATCATCATCTGCACATCTATCACTCCAGTGTTAATTCTAAATTGTAATTATTTTGCCACCATGACCTATTTATTGCCTTACCTCCCTAAACTTACTACATTTGCACACACTGTATATAGATTTTTCTATTGTGTTATTTACTGTACGTTTGTTTATCCCATGTGTGGCTCGCTCTGACTCCTTCTCCGGTGATAGTTTTAGCAGAGAGGAAGAAGCAAAGCGAGAGGGCTCACTCTCGACAAAGTCTGTCCAGAAAACGCTGAATGCGTTTTTTTATGGGCATGTTAAGCAGAACTAAGCTTCTAGCCTGTCTTCCCGCCTTTGGGACAACGACTCCCCATTGTTAGGGTGGAGACATGAGCATCTCATCATTATACAGATCTCTGATTTTAGCCTCTTGCGAAATGGAAAGGAAAGTTGGCGATAGCACAGTGCTCTGTTCGGCTGCTGGCTTCCTCTAATGCAAATGGATGTCTTGCCAAAATTATACAATTACTCCTGTCTAAATAAAATCATTCAAAATACTTCACCAGAGAGCATGAATTAGCCACAGAGGATCATTAGCTTCTTTAAAAAATAGCTGTGGATTGTTTCAAATCCCAAGTGCATAGATAAGCCTATGCCTATTATGAGAAACACGCATTTAAGCGGCCTAGCTGATTGATTTGCTGCTGTCAGCGAAAAGCATCTAAAATATGTGTCTTGAGTATAATAGAAAATGTTGCAACAAGAAGAAGGGGAAGGGTGTGGAAAAGATATAGCGCTTCTCTCTCCAGCATACATGCACTCAGCTCTCCCAGAATGCGCTCAGCTGTCTCCCGCCAATTAGGGAGCATTCATTGTGTGAATGGTTTTCCATTTGTATATGTTGTATCAATTACCCATTACATTACATGTCACCTGTAGGCCTCGTAAATGTACCATTGGTCTACAATGCATGTTATCGGAGTGGAAACTTTGTTTGCAGAGTTCACAACCTGCTACACTTATGAGAAACAAGTCTTGGTTTATTTCATAACCATTTATGAGTTTTGTCAATTTTTTAAAACGGTCTTTTGTTTGGAGTGCTGCATGTGAGCAATGAGCATGTGTCTGGTTTCTCTCACAAAGTGCCGCCTGAGCACCCACAGAAGTAGGCCTACCTGCATATGTAGGAAAGTTCCCATTTGGGATTTCTGATTGTCTTAACTCACCACGCCCACCACTAATCATTCTTTTTTTTTCACCTCACACAGGAAGTCTTTACATTTTTTTTTACATCCTTTGTGAATAATAATTGTTCTTCACAGTATTTGAAACATATTTTCAACATACTCTCCCGGCCTCGATAATCGCCAAGCCTCGATGTGAAAGAGAAACATACAGAATCAGGATCTGATGATCTCGTATATCCAGTGGAAACGTCACAAAAAAACAGCTGTCTGTCCCGAGCTTACAGGTGCAAGAAATTCTAGGCAGACATGCGGAGTAGAGAGATTCATGATAATTTGAAAGAAATCTTATTTTCATTAGGATATATGAAGGCTTTAGGCCTATGTATTTTACTTAGTTGATGATGGAAGTTACAGGCCTACTGCCTATTATAGGCTATCTCTGAGTTCCATGCGCTCATTTCTTTAGCCGCCAATGGATCACAGTGTAATCTATCAAAGAGTCAATATGGCAGAGGCTGGTGCTATCGCCAGAGTTACATTTTAACATTTATATTTTATATTTTTTTAATTCAGATTTTTATGATTAACCATGTGACAATAAATTTGAGAAACGAAAATGTTATTATTGAAATTAAACTGTTCCACGAAAATGCGCATATAAAATAATCTCAACTGGCACACAGATCGGTAGAAATGGTAGGCTAAATTATAAGCTTCCCCAAAATTGAAACTCATGAGTTGTCTCTGGTCTTTTCTTTACCATAACACCCCAAAAAATTGTGAACCGGCAAGCGCGTGAACACACAGGAGGTCTCTTGATAAAACGTATGCAAATCAAAGGCCGCCCGCCCTGAACGTGATCAAATTTGAAAAAAAATCTTGAAGCCGTGATTTGAAATATAATGATGAATTCATGTTTTAAACAATGTATTAATTACATAATAATTGCCCTTATACAAGATAAACAAATAATAGTTGAGCTGGAAAGCCTGCTTCAAAACCGTTCAACAGCTGAATCCCAACATTTACTAATAACAACAGAACTCTTAACTCTAGAGTTAAGACTAGACCGAGATCACAAGAAGCACCAGAGAAAAGGATCCCTTCTCTCCTCATGGGACAATGCACCAGCCATATATCTATCAACGCTTCCACCAAATAACATGACTTTCATCCACAAGCAGTTCCGTTCCGCTGACTCTCAGATCCGCACAACACAAATCAAACTCAACATCCAGACATACAGTAGAACCTGGGCACATTCCATTTGAGGTGTAACTTTAGGCAGATCGTTTAATGTGTCCTTGATTTATTTACTTATCAAGAGCGAGCAACCCTCCCATTTGGTTTCAGCAAAGGAAGCGGAGATCTTTAAAATACATAATCAGCACGTAAATCATGCCCCCATTTATGTCTCTGTGGTAAATCTGTTATAGCGTCGATTCGCATACAGGCCTACAGTGTTAGTACATGTTGGTACTGTGAAGTGTCATCAAATGTCAAATAGGCCTACCTGTCGTTCAACAGTTATCGTATGCACACACACACACGCACACGCGCACACGCACACACACACACACACACACACACACACACCAGGGTTGGGGTCAATTTGAAATTAAGTCAGTCAGTTCAGAAAGTACATTTTGGCTTTTTTTTCAATTAAATTCAAATCACTTCCTCAATTGACTGCCTTCAATTCGAATTGACTCCAACCCTGACACACACACAGCTGCATTCACACAAGAACAAACACACGCACTGTAAAACATTTTTTTTAAAGTGTTAGCCTACCCTGTAAGTAGTCTTATAAGCATGAGTGATGTTTTGTTTGTTTGCTCTCCCTCCTATTAAAGTTCGACCAGTGGAGGGAGCTGATCGGTAACTACAGGAAATGGAGAGCAGAGCACGCCCCCATCCACATCGACGGGGCGGTAATGGAGCGGGCCGAGAGCTTCAAGTTCCTCAGTGTCCACATCACTCAATAATTAACATGGTCCACAGACACCCACACAGTTGTGAAGAGGGCACGTCAGCGCCTCTTCCACCTCATGAGGCTGAAAATATGTGTCATTGGCCCTCAGATCCTCAACAAGTTCTACAGCTACATCATTGAGAGTATATTGACTGGCTGCATCACCGCTTAGTAAGGCTTAGTTTGGCATCCAACCGCAAGGAGCTACAGAGGGCAGTGCATATGGCCTAGTACATCACTGGGGCCGAGCTCCCTACCATCCAATACATCTATGCCAGACGGTGTCAGAGGAAGGACCTAAGAATTGTCAAAGACTCCAGCCGCCCAAGTCACAGACTGTTCTCTTTGTACAGATGCACCAAGTCTGAAACCAACAGGACCCTGAACAGCTTCTACCCCCGAGCCATCAGACTACCAAATAGCTACCTGGACTATCTGCAATGACCCTCTTTGCACTAACTCTTTGGACTCATCACATACGCTGCTGCTACTGTTTATTATCTATCCTGTCGCCTAGTCAATTGACCACTACCTACAGTATATGTACATACACTATATATACAAAAGTATGTGGACACCCCTTCAAGTTAGTGGATTCGGCTATTTCAGCCACACCCGTTGAAGACAGGTGTATAACATCTAGCATACAGCCATGCAATCTCCATAGACAAACATCGGCAGTAGAACGTTTGGTGGAGGAGGAATAATGGTCTGTAGCTGTTTTTCATGGTTCGGGCTAGTTCCAGGGAAGGGAAATCTTAACATTACAGCATGCAATGACATTCTAGACAATTCTATGCTTCCAACTTTGTGGCAACAGTTTGGGGAAGGTCCTTTCCTGTTTCAGCATGACAATGCCCCAGTCCACAAAGCAAGGTCCATACAGAAATGGTTTGTCGAGATTGGTGTGGAAGAACTTTACTGGCCTGCACAGAGCCCTGACCTCAATCCCATCGAACAATTTTGGATTGAATTGGATCTTTGATTTGATCCACAAAATAATGAGTCATCAACGTTTTTTTTAATCAATAGTAAAATACACAATTTAAAATGAAATTGACATGCTAATGTGGCTGTAATGAACAATAGCCTTCACTCAAGTTCTGATGTTGCCGACAAACTGGAGAAGATGGACACAGAAATGTGGATTGGCCTATATTTTTGAAAGAAAAGTATTGTTTGCATTTCAAAGACGACAGCAATATTACTTTACTGGAAGAATAAGGGATAAGTGAAATTTGTGTTGTCTGTCTACCTCAATTCAATGTATTCCTAATATCGAGGTGCGCAGCCTATTGGGACCGTCCCAGCCGGTACTGAACACGCCTCCCGCAACCTCTGATAGGATCGGCGTTGCAAATCATCCCAATAACCCGTCACCTAATGCAGCCTATTCCATTTCAAAGACGTTCAAAGAGTCACATCCGTAGCGAATACACCGACCTAACGCGAAAAGCTAACAAACGGAGGAGTGTATGTTTGTTTTTGGACTATTCTAAAGCTTGGACCCGAGGCGAAGTTTGAAGGCTGCAGGAGGAATTCCTGGTGAGTAAAGTGTTTTGTTTATTTAGGAACCGCAAATACACATGGGATCAATAAGCGACAATACGAGTGGCTATGCCGTTGCATATAATGCGAACGGAGCCCCCCCCCCCATCAAGTAGGCTTTGGATACATTTACATGATTCATTATTTGAGAAAGAAAATGCATAGTACAACAGGAATAGAAAAACCGAGTGCAATATGATACTATATGTAGTGCGTAATGTTTTTGTGTTGAGTTTCTGTAGTAATGCGCTTCTTGTTGACCCACTTTGACCCCCATCCTCCTGTGTCAGGAGTCAGGACTATAACATGATAACCAGAATAGAGAGAGAAAATATGATCTAATGACTATATGAATAATACTTCCTATATGGGTGGAGAAAATGTAGCCTGTCATTTGAGTAAAATGAGACGTTCAAATTGATTATAATGTGAAATATATTTGAAAATCTGTTTTCGTGTTTGATATTAACAAATGATACTCCCTGAACAAAAGAGGACTGTTTGATTCTCCACAAGATAATTATTAGGCTACATATTACTAGTTACTGTTATTATTACACAATAATGACATTTCTACGTTTTGTAGGTGTTATATTCCTAAATCAAGAGGTTGGTTAATTCAAGGAGTAGAAACTATGAGCTCCATTTGGAACAGAACACACCCCTATCAGATTGTACTAAATACATACCACCCTCTGTGTGCAGTGCTATGCCATGCGTGCAGCTTCAATTTCACACGTTTGGTCAGTATTACAGGGTCCTGATCCACTGTTCAATATTGCAATGGATGTTAATGTAGACTAACATGAGCATGGAGGCTCCCATACCCTTGTCTTGTCCATGTACAGTGTTTTCCCTACCCCCAGACAGATGTATCCACGGAGGCCAGAGGTTGTTCGTAACACCCTCAGTGGTGGAGAGAAGGGGGCTTTGTTCACGGGGGGGTTGCTGCTGTTGCTATGTGGATTTTAGTGCATCTGTTTGGGAGTGGTCTCTCGTTGCTCCATATTCTGCAGTCAGAGGTTACTCCCCCCTGGTCACCCCTGCTCCCTCCTCCTCCCTCCTCCTTCCTCCTGCTAGGCTGCTCCCCTCTGAGTGCTCATACTGTGGTGGTAGTCCTGTCAGGTTGGCTCAGATCACTTTGCTGTGCATCCCTGTACCCATTTATGCCATGTATGAGTGCCACTAAAATCTGGTGGTCAGAGAAAAATGTCTGTTGATGACAAGAGGGTCCCTCCTCAGCCTGATCACTAGAAATATACTTTGATTTCGGACGTTTGAAAAGGTCCTGAGAACGTCCTGCTCAGCACTCACACACAAAAAAAAAGGAAAACGATTGGCCAACACTGGGTACGAGCTCGTGATGCTCAGAGCCGAAGTGCGCTGCTCAGACCACTGTGCCACTGCAGTTCACAATGATCTAGCAAGCCGTGAGAGTACTTGATGGTAATAGCGAGTTGTTTTTTTATAATACTTTTTTAAAGCCCTTCCCCAAACCAAACTAAACTGTTAACCTTTTGAGTTGCCTCTGTTTTAACCCTGTCAACACATGGAATGAACCCTGCAAAAAAGCAGAATTAATGTGTCAAAAATAGACGTTTATCCAAAATACGCAGATTTTAGAAGGGAAACTATGAGATGTTGTTGTCTTCCTATAGTAGCATAGACCACTTTATCACCGGGTATGATATTTTCCCTGGGGTTTCATCTGTGTCAAAGGTTAGATAAGGACACCGATACACTTCTAGACAATCTGTGCAACTAGTTGAAATCCCTAGCACGTCATCACCGACAACGACCTTACTTATGAACTGATATGTGATCAGAATAGAGGAGTAAATGAACTGATATGTGATCAGAATAGAGGAGTAAATGAACTGATATGTGATCAGAATAAGAGGAGTAAATGAACTTATATGTGATCAGAATAAGAGGAGTAAATGAACTGATATGTGATCAGAATAACAGGAGTAAATGAACTGATATGTGATCAGAATAGAGGAGTAAATGAACTGATATGTGATCAGAATAGAGGAGTAAATTAACTGATATGTCATCAGAATAGAGGATAAGTGTGTTTAATTCAGTGTGAAGAACCATCTGAGATGAAAGGTCCTCCAGTAAACGGAGGATGCGTCCCAAAGAGCACCCTATTCCCTTCATAGTGCCCTAATGTTGTATTTGTATTTATTATGGATCCCCATTAGTTCCTGCCAAGGCAGCAGGTACTCTTCCTGGGGTCCAGCAAAATTAAGGCAGTTATTCTTCTATCTACATTATTCCTCTGTCCATACTATTCCTCTATCCACCCTATTCCTCTATCTGCACTATTCTTCTATCTACATTATTCCTCTGTCCATACTATTCCTCTGTCCACACTATTCCTCCTCATTAGCTTGGACACAGTCCATTATGTGGTGTTCTGGTGGAAAGTGCTCCCGGTCACCCATTGTGACATCATCACCAGTCAACGTGGCGCTGCGGCTGGGCAGAGACAGATGTGCCACCTGGGGGGGGGGGGGGGGGGTGTAGTTGTAGGTGGCGGTGTGATGGACCAGGAATGGGGGACGGTGAGACACCCCCGGGTGTAATTTGAGACGTGGTTAATAACAACAAGGATGTGGAGGCAAGATGCAGGCTGTCTGGTCGTTATCCTCGGTGGCTCCTGGCAGGGGGATGGGGGATGGGGGCTGTTACCTGGCTGGAAGATGCAGGTATGGTGCTGGTGGAGGATGGTAATGGACTACTGTAGGAACCCTCACTCAGTTATGTCCTGGGACAGACAGGTCTGCTGTTGAGCCTCCCTGCCAGGTTGATGGATGGCTTGTGTAACGTGCCTGATGGTCTTTCGTCCGTCCCTTTTTGCTTTCAAACACATGATAAACTAGGCCTGTTAAAGTATACTCTAAGTGCTTTCAACTCTGTGTTGGTCTTGCTAGAATGCTGTGTTGACTGTTTTCTCAGTGATAAATTGGTTCTGCCTGCCGTTTACAGTATCTGAGTTAGCTGCAGTAATTTAGCCCCAGGAACGAGATGCTATTGGAGAAAAAAACATGAGAATGGTGATAGTGCGTGCGAGAGAGAGAGAACGCACTGACACAGGAAGTCGTGGTGGAATATGCCACCCTGTTTCCTGGTGTAGACCTGGATGGCAGACCAGAGCATGTCTGGTAGTTAATCAGCAGACAGATAAAGAAATTTCAGTTTTCCATTTTTACTAACAGACATCGGGCCTTTAGTATAGCCTTTGACAGACATATAGTCTATAGTATTGAATATGGCGTTTACTTCTAAAGGGAATGCGCCTTATGAAATGTTTCACACATCCTTTCATAAAGTTAATGTCCAACTTTTTTATAAGGGTCAAGCTCTATCTTTTCCTGTTGCAGGCTTCTCTCTCTCTCTCTCTCTTCTCTCCCTCGCCCTCTCTCTCTCTCTCTCTCTCTTCTCTCCCTCGCCCTCTCTCTCTCTCTCTCTCTCTCTCTCTCTTTCTCTCTGCTCTCTTCTCTCTTTTACTCTCTTTCGCTCTTTCTCTTTCACTCTCTTTCGCTCTCTCTCTTTCACTCTCTCTCTCTCCTTCTTGCGCTCTCCAGCTCTATCTGCACTCTCCTTCTCTCTCAGCACTCTCCTTCTCTCTCAGCTCTCTCCTTCTCTCTCAGCTCACTCCTCTCTCAGCTCTCTCCTTCTCCCTATGCTCTCTCCTTCTCCCTCTGCTCTCTCCTTCTCCCTCTCCTCTCTCTCTCTCTCTCTCTCTCTCTCTCTCTCTCTCGCTCCCTCTGCTCTCTCTCTCGCTCCCTCTGCTCTCTCCTTCTCCCTCTGCTCTCTCCTTCTCTCTCTCTCTCTCTCTCTCTCTCTCTCTCTCTCGCTCCCTCTGCTCTCTCTCTCGCTCCCTCTGCTCTCTCCTTCTCCCTTTGCTCTCGCCTTCTCCCTCTGCTCTCTCTCTCTCTCTCTCTCGCTCCCTCCCTCTGCTCTCTCCTTCTCCCTCTGTCTCTGTCTCTCTCTCTCTCTCTCTCGCTCCCTCTGATCTCTCCTTCTCCCTCTGCTCTCGCCTTCTCCCTCTGCTCTCTCTCTCTCTCTCTCTCTCTCTCTCTCTCTGTCTCGCTCTGTCCTCTCTCTCTTTCGCTCTCTCTGCTCTCTCTCTCTGCTCTCTCTCTCTGCTCTCTCTCTCTGCTCTCTCTCTCTGCTCTCTGCTTCTCTTGCTCTCTCTGTCTGTTTTCTCCTCCTCCCTCTCTTGAATTTGAATTCAGATTGCTTAATTGGCATGAAATACAATTTGTAGATATTGCCAAAGCAGTATAGTGGTACAGTATTTCAGTAAATAAAGTACAATGCAGTAAGTATAATGAAATCTAGTTCATTTCAGTAGTAGTAATAATAGTACATATAATCATGTATACAGGATATAACACTACTGGTGTTGTATTCTGTAATCTTCGCTCGATAAATGTAATTAAAGAAAATACGATTATAAAAATAAATAATAGCTAATAAATAAACAACAACATGAATGATGGTTCCACTATGTATTACTGTCAGTTATATACAATGTAAATATAAATAAACAACAACATGATGATGGTTCCACTAGTAAGTTAAATACAATGTAAATACTTCAGGGAATTACTGGTCATGGGATGTCCCTCAGGTTATGGCAATGATATACATACATACAAGGGCTCCTGAGTGGCGCAGCGGTCTAAGGCAATGCATCTCAGTGCAAGAGGCATCAATCCCTGGTTCAAATCCAGGCTCTATCACATCTGGCTGTGATTGGGAGTCCTATAGGGCGGTGTACATTTTGTAATATTTGCTGATCCTCCCTCACCCAGAATAATTCCCAGCTATATGTCATTAGTAAATGGACAGGAGTTGGGAATTGATTTAGATATTTCTTGAAAAAATATGATCATATTGAGGAGTATTTACCACAGTAGAGGGAAAGTGCACCATCTGTCTCTACCTCCCAAGTCGTGCAGTGACCACATAGACCCTCCTCTTTGGGTAGCCATGTCTTTCTGTCTCCCTTTTTTTATAGACACACACACACACACACACACACACACACACACACACACACACACACACACACACACACACACACACACACACACACACACACACATATATATATTTGGTTAGGATAGGTCTCTCTCTCTCCTCTCTCTCTGATCTCTCTTTCTCTCTTTCAATTCATTTCAAGGGTCTTTATTGGCATGGGAAACATGTTTGCATTGCCAAAGCAAGTGAAATAGATAAACAAATATGAAATAAACTATAAAAAGTGAACAGTAAACATTACAATCACACAAGTTCCAAAAGACTAAAGACATTTCAAATGTCACATTATGTATATATACAGTGTTGTAACGATGTACAAATTGTTAAAGTACAAAAGTGAAAATAAATAAACATAAATATGGGTTGTATTTACAATGGTGTTTGTTCTTCACTGGTTGCCCTTTTCTTGTGGCAACAGGTCACAAATCTTCCTGCTGTGATGACACACTGGTATTTCAACCAAAAGGTATGGGAGTTTATCAAATTTGGATTTGTTTTTTAATTCTTTGTGGGTCTGTGTAATTTGAGGGAAATGTATGTCTCTAGTATGGTCATACATTTATTTGACAGGAGGTTAGGAAGTGCAGCTCAGTTTCCACCTCATTTTGTGGCAGTGTGCACATAGCCTGTCTTCTCTTGAGAGCCAGTTTTGCCTGCGGCGGCCTTTCTCAATAGAAAGGCTATGCTCACTGAGTCTGTACATAGTCAAAGCTTTCCTTAAGTTTGGGTCAGTCACAGTGGTCAGGTATTCTGCAACTGTGTACTCTCTGTTTGGAGCCACATAGCGTTCTAGTTTGCTCTGTTTTTTTGTTAATTCTTTCCAATGTGTCAAGTAATTATCTTTTTGTTTTCTCCTGATTTTGTTGGGTGTAATTGTGTTGCTGTCCTGGGACTCTGTGTGGTATGTTTGTGTTCTCTCTTTCTCTCTCTGGACTGAAAGACAGTATACAGAAATACTCCACAAGGAGACTCAGGAACTTCTCAGCTGCCCTCACACAGTCCTCTCAAATCAAAGGTGCACACTTGTCATCGCCATGATGTTCAATTGGGTCACAGCTCAAAGTGGAGGTAAGTGGTGGTCGAGATCTGAGTTCCGAGCTATGATCCGGCATCTGTAATACTCAGAACATTCACAAATTAGTCCAATCAGGTTTAAGATGGCTCTTTTGATTATTCTCAATCAAATTATGCACACGGTTACTGTATTTTTGAGGACAGTACTTTAATTGTAATCTGTAGCCTACGCGTGTTAACCAACAATTACTGTAGATTATGTGGTTCCCTTTAGCTGATGTATATTCCTGTAGTCTGACATACTAATAATGCTGCTCTCTGGGAATTATTCGGCAAAGTTTGTGGAAGTTTAACCGCATGGATGACTTTTACGACCAGATGTATCTGTTCGGTCACTGCTCCAACGCTCCGTACTGCAGGGTAGAAACCCTTCTAACATCTAGTGGAATCATAAGGGCATGGCTGTGTGCATAAGAAACCCAATGGTCCAAACCTCATGTCTGTTATAATCAGTCTGTTATCATAATCAGTTTTTATCCTTGTGAGTTTTTATCTTTGTGAATGGCCAGAATTAGGGTGACTAAATCAATGGAGGCCAGAGAAAAAAAAGTGGTTTGAAATCAGGAAAACTGCATCGTGTCAGCTACATTTTTCTGGAAAAAGGGCACTATCTAGAACCTCAAAGGGCTCTTTGGCTGTCCTCATAATATAACCATTTGAAGAACCCTTTTTGGTTCCAGGTAGAACCCTTTTGGTTCCAGGTAGAACCCCTTTGAGTTCCATTTAGAACCCTTTCCACAGAGGGTTCTACATGGAACCAAAAAGGGCTGTACCTGGAACCACAAAGAGGCCTCCTATGGGGACAGCTGAATAATCCTTTTGGAACCCTTTTTTCTAATAGTGTCGGCTTGATTCTGGGCTACTAGCTACCTGACCGGCTCACTTTCCTGTCGAACTCATCTTCCTTCAGGACATAAAACAATATAAGAGGGAAGAGGGATGGTGATTTTGAGACGTTCATATTTTTCATTTTGCACAAAAACAAGCGTACCTGTATGAAATGTCAAACAGAGCACTGAGCGTGTACCAAGCTGTTTATTTTCAAAGACTTTATCCTCATCAGGTCGTCTCATTCTAATTTTGTTTTTTTGCGACCCGCGGGAACAACTCGACTACAAAATGTATTCAAGGCTCGAACCACCCAGGTTATAATGTAGGATATATTATGAAATCTGACTTTTTGGATTTAATGTTAATGATATGTGAGAGAAAGACCCCACTGGACGATTCAGAACATAATCAGAACATAATCCTATTTGTCCTGGTGAAATGTATTTTATAACATAAGGAAGGGAAATGTAATTACCAAAGCGCGTTCTCACCCACACTGGGCAGCGTGGGTAGACACCCTTTAATTAAGCAATAATACCCAAGGGGGTGTGGTATATAGGCCAATTTACCACGGCTAGGGGCTGTTTTCAAGCACAACGCAATACAGAGTGCCTGGACACAGCCCATAGCCACTTAGCCGTGGAATATTGGCCATATATCACAAACCCCTGAGGTTCCTTATTATAAACTATTATAAACTGGTTACCAATGTAATTAGAGCAGTAAAAATAAATGTTTTGTCAAACGCCTTGGCTGTCAGCCAATCAGCATTCAGGGCAGTTTATAATTATAAGTATTAACTAAAAACTAACTAGGTTTACTTTTTTTGTCTGTGGATTAATCATCGGACAAGAGAAACACATGATTTTGTTTGACTCCGGGTAATAATTCTACAAATCACCAAATCAAATCAAATCAAATGTTATTGGTCACATACACATGGTATTTTAACCTGCGTAGTCATGACCGCGATGGCGGACGCACGTGTGTGTAGTCAGTATATTAGTTAACAGAAAACCTCTGGCAGGGTTTTCCTAGGATTTCCCATGGCTGCAGAGGGGTGTGTCCTTGTAGAATCCAGTTCAGTTTCAGATTTTGATTCTAATTACCACCCCTTGGCATCTTTCCGAATGGTTTCGTGAAAACAGATGTATTTGATTTGTCCACACCGTATCCCTCAAGCCACTGTGTGCCTGGAAGAGGCTTCCATCTTGGGGTGAACCTGCTGTCTCTTATTGTCCTGGTATATTGGGGTTAAGGATGCTTGATTACCATATTCTGCTGTATTTTATTGTCCTGGTATATTGGGGTTAAGGATGCTTGATTACCATAATCTGCTGTATCGACCGAGTGGCAGATCCTAAATATTCAACTGATATGAATTTTCTGTGTTTTGATATCTGGGTGGTTTCATGCTGTGTATTTTCTCATCACAGAGTGTTGCGGTGTTCATTTGCATTGCAGTGAAGTATGAAGAACCGCTGATTAACCTCCATTTTAGTGTGCAGGCAAGTTCGGCACCCTGCTCAACCCTTTGAATGGAACAGAGCGTAAAGGGGCACGGTTCTTCTATCCACAACCAGAGATACAAGCACGTCTCTTGAGAAATGTCGTTTGATGATATTTCTTTGAAGTTCAGCACTTTTATGCCATGAATGTGATTGGATGGTGTCTTATGCATAAATCATGCTTTGTACTAGTACTAGGAGTATCCATGGGGTTTTTTTCTGCAAAGTTACCCATTTTTCTGGCATGCAAACGGAAAGCAAGCAATAAAACTCAGTCAAATAAATTAAAGGATCATTCATTTCCTTTCTATTAAGCCATTTCCTGTTTTACATTCTGTTTATTGAATTCCTAAGCTTGGATATACTACAATAATCACAGTTGTTCTTCCCATGAGTAAAATAATAATTCCCTTCCATGACCTGAGCATTTCCAATAGTAAAATGTAACATTCAACATTGTTTTGTAGTTGTCTAAGACCTAAGCCCATCTTCAATTGAACGCTTGAAACGATATTTTCTGACTGTGAGTCGATCAGTCCAATTTTCCTCAGGTTACATGGTCATTTTCTTCCAAACGAAGTGGCCAGTCATTCCGACTTTGAAGTCAGGCCTTTACAGAACATATTGTTTAAAGCTGAAGCACTGTGTCTAATTGTGTGCTTTTTTTTTGACAGACTCTGTTGTTGGGAAGAAAGGAGTTCATGTTCAAATGTGGTCTCATATTTACTGAGAGAAATGAGATCGTCACAAGGCGAGCAGACCTGTAAGATCTCCTGTAACTTCAGTGTCACTTCCACGGGCTGCTATGGAGTAAATCGGAGAAGCAGAGATTTGTTGAGTTCTGGTTGGAAAGATCAAATCAAATTGTATTAGTCACATGGGCCGAATACAACAGGTGTAGACCTTACAGTGAAATGCTTACTTACGAGCCCCTAACCAACAGTGCAGTTTAAACAAAATATGGATAAGAATAAGAGATAAAAGTAATAAGTAGTTAAAGAGCAGCAGTAAAAAATAACAATATATTTAGGGGGGGTGCCAACTGTCTTTTATCAACAGTTGACGGGTTGTTTATATGGGTCTTGTCGTCTGTCTCGTTACTGCAGGCCCAGCCTCAGCACTGTTGGCCTCAAATGTTCAATCAATCTCAAACAAAATCAGAACCAGTCCAGTTTTATAGCTGTTCAGCAATAACACTGTACTGTACATTTATTCATCCACCTGGGGAACACCAAAGAGGAGCTTTCCTCATTAAACCTTTAAAGTCACCTGTCCAATCCCGGCACATGTGGTGTAAAATGATTTTGTCACTGAGCAGGGAGGTTTGTCCCGTCCTGTGTACTGTACCTCTATTTAAACAAAAGGGATAAATCCCAATTAGCTCCTATGTTGACTTCAACTGGACCCATGGCTTCATGTTGCCATCAAGTTCACAGGGATCAGGTGCAGACCCTCTCTCCGAACCTTCTACAGCTGTGTCCGAACCTTCTACAGCTGTGTCCGAACCTTCTACAGCTGTGTCCGAACCTTCTACAGCTGTGTCCGAACCTTCTACAGCTGTGTCCGAACCTTCTACAGCTGTGTCCGAACCTTCTACAGCTGTGTCCGAACCTTCTACAGCTGTGTCCGAACCTTCTACAGCTGTGTCCGAACCTTCTACAGCTGTGTCCGAACCTTCTACAGCTGTGTCCGAACCTTCTACAGCTGTGTCCGAACCTTCTACAGCTGTGTCCGAACCTTCTACAGCTGTGTCTGAACCTTCTACAGCTGTGTCCGAACCTTCTACAGCTGTGTCCGAACCTTCTACAGCTGTGTCTGAACCTTCTACAGCTGTGTCCGAACCTTCTACAGCTGTGTCCGAACCTTCTACAGCTGTTACGGGGTACATCACCCCCCACCTCAGCCCCTCTGTTTCCCACCAAACCCCAGTCACATGTGAGATATTAAAAAGTATTCTGTTTAACCCTCTTTTGATGTTATGATCAATGTTCACATTTCTATAGAACTTTGTTTAATCCTGCTCATGTTTGCTTTGAAATGAACGTGTCTTTTTTTTAATGATCATAATATATTTACTGTTTTCATATTCATAGGTTAGGTCGTAAACATGATTCAATACTAAAGGACAGCCAAATACAGGCAAATTTTACAAGCTTTGTTTGAGAAAAAAAAAAGCTACAGCTACAGGCCAGAAAACACAGAATGTCGGGATAAAGGTCGTTATTTAGACATTTGGGAAATGACCCTGTGATTAAGAGGAGTGCTCGCCTGGTCTTTGTTGTGTGATGTCACGACAGCATTTGAGTTAATGTGATTTATGTAGGCCTAAATGCTTCAATAAATACTGATCATATTTTAATGGGATGAAGTTAAAAGTAGAGGTCGACCGATTATGATTTTTCAACGCCGATACCGATTAATGGACACAAAAAAAGCCGATACCGATTAATCGGCCGATTCTTCTTTTTTTTTTACATTTATTTGTAATAATGACAATTACAACAATACTGAATGAACACTTATTTTAACTTAATATAATACATCAATAAAATCAATTTAGATTCAAATAAATAATGAAACATGTTCAATTTGGTTTAAATAATGCAAAAACAAAGTGTTGGAGAAGAAAGTAAAAGTGCAATATGTGCAATGTAAGAAAGCTAACGTTTAAGTTCCTTGCTCAGAACATGAGAACATATGAAAGCTGGTGGTTCCTTTTAACATGAGTCTTCAATATTCCCAGGTAAGAAGTTTTAGGTTGTAGTTATTATAGCAATTATAGGACTATTTCTCTCTATACCATTTGTATTTCATTAACCTTTGACTATTGGATTTTCTTATAGGCACTTTAGTATTGCCAGTGTAACAGTATAGCTTCCATCCCATTCCATCCCACCAGGAACACAATTAAAACAGCCACCCTCGAAGCAGTGTTACCCATCGCTACACAAAAGCCGCGGCCCTTGCAGAGCAAGGGGAACAACTACTCCAAGTCTCAGAGCAAGTGACGTTTGAAACGCTATTAGCGTGCACCCCGCTAACTAGCTAGCTATTTCACATTGGTTACACCAGCCCAATCTCGGGAGTTGATAGGCTTGAAGTCATAAACAGCTGCTGGCAAACGCACGAAAGTGCTGTTCGAATGAATGATTACGAGCCTGCTTCTGCCTACCATCGCTCAGTCAGACTGCTCTATCAAATCATAGACTTAGTTATAACATGATAACACACAGAAATACAAGCCTTAGGTCATTAATATGGTCGCATCCGGAAACTATCATCTCAAAAACAAGATGTTTATTCTTTCAGTGAAATACAGAACCGTTCCGTATTTTATCTAACGGGTGGCATCCATAAGTCTAAATATTCCTGTTACATTGCACAACCTTTAATGTTATGTCATAATTACGTAAAAGTCTGGCAAATTAGGCGGCCCAAGCTGTTGCATATACACTGACTCTGCGTGCAATGAACGCAAGAGAAGTGACACAATTTCACCTGGTTAATATTGCCTGCTAAATAAAATAAAAGAGAGCCGCACACTCTTGGAGCTCAGATGCAAAAAATGTAATACCAACGTTTCAACAGCCAAGCTGTCTTCATCAGGGTATAATCACAAACACTGCGGGATGACTCGTTTATATAGTGTCAAAAGACACAGGTGTCTGTAATCATGACCAGGAGTGGCCTAATATCATTGGTTAATAATCAAATATTAAAATGTCATACAAAGAACAGCATACAAACAAATGGATAGCATACGATCGTAGATTAATTTGACTATACAAGTTTACACACAATTACAATGGCAAAGTCACAATAATCACAAGAATGGCTTCAGATCAAAGTCTACGTTGAGACCGAAGGGCGCAAGGGTCTTTAAATTAAAGATCCAGGCAGCCTCTCGTTTTAACAATAAATTATCAAGGTCACCCCCTCTCCTAGGGAGGGTGACATGTTCGATGACAATATAACGCAGAGACAAAATCGAGTGGCCTGTCTCCAAGAAGTGGGCCGCAAGTGGATAAGTAAAGTTTTTACACCTAATGGTGCTACGATGCTCTGAGATACGTACTTTTAATACTTTCGCTTTTTTTTTACCTACATAATTTTTACCACAAGAACAAGTTATAAGATAAATAACTGCCTTAGTGGAGCACGTAATAACACCTTTGATTGGGATCGATTTCCCTGTTTGTGGGTGTTTGAAGGATCTACATTTATAAGTGCCATTGCATTGAGCACAGCCATTACATTTGTAATTTCCATCCAGTAGGGGCGCAAATAGACGTTGTTCAGGAATATCTTGGGGTGGTAAATCAGAGTTTACCAATTGGTCTCTGAGATTTCTGCCCCGCGAGAATACGACCAAGGGAAGGTCCGAAAACACATTACCGAGACTATCATCGGATTTTAGGATGTGCCAATGTTTGTGAACAATTCCCTTAATTTGTTCAGAACGCTTTGAATAGCGGGTAGTTAGAACGCAAGAATGCGTCTTTTTGCGAGACTGACCTTGAAAAAGGTCATGTCTCGTTTTGTTTTTAATATTGCCTGCTAACCTGGATTTCTTTTAGCTAAATATGCAGGTTTAAAAATATATACTTCTGTGTATTGATTTTAAGAAAGGCATTGATGTTTATGGTTAGGTACACATTGGAGCAACGATGCGCACCGTATCGATTATATGTAACGCAGGACATGCTAGATAAACTAGTAATATCATCAACCATGTGTAGTTAACTAGTGATTATGAGTGATTGATTGTTTTTTATAAGATAAGTTTAATGCTAGCTAGCAACTTATCCTGGCTTACTGCATTCGCGTAAAAGGCAGTCTCCTCGTGGAGCGCAATGTAATCAGGTGGTTAGAGCGTTGGACAAGTTAACTGTGAGGTTGCAAGATTGAATCCCCCGAGCTGACAAGGTAAAAATCTGTCGTTCTGCCCCTGAACGAGGCAGTTAACCCACCTAGGCCGTCATTGAAAATAAGAATGTGTTCTTAACTGACTTGCCTAGTTAAATACAGATTAAATAAAGGTGTGAAAAAAAATAATAATAAGAAATGTTTAAAAAATCTGACAAATCGGTGTCCATAAATACCGATTTCCGATTGTTATGAAAACTTGAAATCGGCCCTAATTAATCGGACATTTCCGATAAATCGGTCGACCTCTAGTTAAAAGTAAATGAAGCTTTGATCGCATTGCACTTGGAGCATTCTTTTATTTTCTAGAAGGCCCTAAAACATTAACTCCACAGTTGAAAGTTCCCTGCTCCTTTAAATGGAGTGGTGTCTTGTCTTCTAAAGTATATAACTAGCCTACTCACTAGCAATTGAATGGAACAGTTTATTAGGTACACCCATCTAGTACCGGGTCGGACACACCTTTGCCTCCAGACCAGCCTGAATTCTTCGGGGCATGGAAACGTTGCTCAATTGGAATCAAGGGACCTAACGTGTGCCAGGAAAACATTCCTCACACCATTAAACCACTGCCTCCAGCCTGTACCATTAACACCAGGCAGGATGGGGCCATGGACTCATGCTGCTTATGCCAAATCCTGACAACAGGAACTGGGATTCGTCGGACCAGGCAATGTTTTTTCTCTCCTCAATTGTCCAGTGTTGGTGATTGTGTGCCCACTGGAGCTGATTCTTCTTGTTTTTAGCTGATAGGAGTGGAACTTGGTGTGGTCGTCTGCTGCAATAGCCCATCCGTGACAAGGACTGACGAGTTGTGCGTTCCTAGATGCCGTTCTGCCCACCACTGTTGTACTGCGCCGTTATTTGCCTGTTGTATTCCGCCTGTTAACTTGCGTGATTCTTGCCATTCTCCTTCGACCTCTCATCAACAAGCTGTTTTCCCCCACAGGACTTCCGATGACTGAAGGTCTTTTGTCTGCCGCACCATTCTCTGTAAACCCTAGACACTGTCGTGTGTGAAAAGCCCAGGAGGTCAGCCATTTCTGAGATACTGGAACCTGCGCGCCCAGCACCCACCATCAGACCATACTCAAAGTTGCTTAGGTCACTCGTTTTGCCCAGGCTAACGTTCAATTGAACAGTAACTGAATGCCTCAATGCCTGCTTTATATGGTTCGAAAAGGAGCAAACCATTTTCGTGAACAGGGTGGTGTACCTAATAAACTGTATACACCAACACAAACAGGCATTGACTATAATGACTATATTGCCAAACTGTTGAGCCATACAATCCTAATTAAGTCTTCATTATATAATGTGTCTCTTTCCTGACACTCTCTTTTATTACAGGCCCAGACAGTTTCACCCTACTGTGGTAAATCTGCATATCTCATAGCTTGTGTCTATCATCATGTGACTTAAGTCTGGTTTAAAAGGAGTACCTAGGCAGATCCCATGTCAAGGCCAAGGCAGGCGACATTCCGCTGTATCATTATTGTAGAGTGGACACCCTTTATTCCTGGCCATGGCATTTGTAGGCTGTAGCCAGCAGCCTGCTCCCTCCATGAGTACCAGCTACATGGCTAATCCTCTGGGTCTTCGTAGGCGCCAAGCGGTCGAGATGGGGATTAGAAAGTTATACAACTGACCTGGAGCACTTCAAAAGAAAACTGCTGAATTAGGTTTGTGCTGGTCGCATGTAGGATTTCAATGAAGCAGCCAGTGATTCTGATCCGATCTGACTCCCAATCTGCGTCCCAAATGGCACCCTATTCCCTATATAGTGCCCTACTTTTGACCGGAGCTCTATAAGCCCTGGTCAAAAGTAGTGCACTGTATACATTTTATTTGTCAGTGCGTTTAGCAGATGTTATTGCGGGTGTATCGATATGCTTGTGTTTCTAGCTCCAACGGCGCAGTAATATCTAACAATTCACAACATTACACAAAAATCTCAAGTAATGGAATGGAATTAAGAATATATAAATACATAGACGAGTGAAGTCAGAGTGGCATAGAATAAGATACAGTAGAATAGGATAGAATACAGTATATATGAGACAAGTAATGCAAAATATGTAAATGTTATCGGGAATACTGGGTGCCATGTGGAATGCAACCCCGGGGTTTGTGGGTAGGCTACCAAGGGGCTGGGGCATCGTTGGCTGCTGCCATATGGCAAATGACAAGAGAGATGGTGGTTGGTGAAGCATTGTTCTGGCTCTTTTGGATCAATGGGGGTTTGTCTCGACTGTGGATGTCAGCCCTGCGTTTAATCAGCTTTACTTTGTTACTCTGAATCGCTCTGAGAGAATAGCATAATTGGATTTGTTATGGGACAAAAGGTCTTCATACTGCATAGATTTGTTGAGCTTTTTTTTTCAGCAGAGAAGGCAAGTTCAGGCAAACCCCTCCTACGGTAACATAACACTGGGTCTTATTATGCTATAATAATAACGTTTATCGTATTTTATTCCCTTCTGTTCCCTGGGTCCAACGCGGTTGAAATGTGCACAAATGTAAAAGGCACACAGCACAGGAAGAAAAGCTTGCAGGTACTACCTTACCACTCTCCCCTCCTTCTCTCCCCCCTCCCTCCCTACCTTCTCCATTCCTCCCTCCCTTACTGAATCTGATCAGACCAGTTCTCGGAGTCACAAGACTCCTGGTGATTTGCATTTCTGCTGCTCAGTCAGAAGGGAGGAACCACAGTTCACAGGTCGTTGCTCAGCCCAGGAGATGGTGTTGCGGTCCACACGTTGCCTTACAATGCTGGCAGCATTACAGAAAGGGTCTCTACTGCTCTCACCCACAAGGCTCAGGCACGGAACCTAAACGTTTTGGGTTGGGGTTTGGATTTTTATATCTGAAGTAATATTAACGTGAGGTCTGACTTTGGCAACATATCTGAAAGGAGAATGGGATGGGATGACAGTGTGTCCAGGTGTACGGAGGCAAGGCAAATGTCATTCTGTTTCTTACAGTATGTGGATCTGCAACTAGAGAATACATTTCACTAAGGTTGTGTGATGAATGGGGTTTGTTTGTTTATGAGTGGTGTTAATGTTTCCCTCCTCCAATGTCCACAACCACCTGGAGTTATTCACTACTCCCCTTGGGCCATGAGGGGCACTGAGAGGGACCTTATAAGGATGAAGGGCCACTTTGGTTCATTGCTTCCCTATTGACCTCTCACATCAGGCTAATTAAGCGTAAGGCACTCCTAGACACACACCTTTTTCCTATGCATTTGCATTTAAAGCCACAATCCCGAGTCTGTGATCTGTTGCTCCGACCAGCCACTTGTTTTGGTGAAAAACTAAAAGGGAGAGGTTTGGGGAAATGCAACCGCTCTAAAATGTTTTAAAGGCTGGAGTGTGATGCTTTGACCTTTAACCTGTCACCTCAGAGTGAGATTCGTCCTGTCCGTGTGGTGGAATGGATAAAGAGAGAGTGAAAAATACTACACAGGTAAATAAATGAGACCTAAGAAATGAGACCGTGGGTTCCTCCTCTTCTTCTCCAACAGTGATAACCTCTACGGCTGTGCGATCCGCCAACCAACAGTGTATCAGCCCCTGCCGTCAGACCTGTTAAACAAAAGGGAACATTCCAACCTTATACAAACAATTGACCACAGCTTCCTGCCAGCAGGTGGCAGGTATGAAGGTTTTCATGACAAGTGTAGTTAATGGCAGATGACCTGGCAGAGGTTAAGGGAGGGTGGTGCCATTGAACTTCTACTCCAAGAATTTCCTGACTGAAAGGTTGCCCTTCTCAACCATCTATTAATTATTATGACTTATTAAAATGTTTCTCATATATTTTTTAAATATTTTTTTAATGCTCTCTGTTTGACCAAGGATCGATGCTTATCTCAGATGGCATGTTAAGATTAGAGGTCGACCGATTAATCAGAATGGCCAATTAATTAGGGACGATTTCATAACAATCGCTAATCGGTATTTTTGGACACCGTTCATGGCCGATTACATTGCACTCCATGAGGAGACTGCGTGGCAGGCTGACTACCTGTTATGCGAGTGCAGCAAGGAGCCAAGGTAAGGTGCTAGCCAGCATTAAACTTATCTTGTAAAAAACAATCAATCTTAACATAATCACTAGTTAACTACACATGGTTGATGATATTACTAGTTTATCTAACTTGTCCTGCGTTGCATATAATCGATGCGGTGCCTGTTAATTTATCATTGAATCACAGCCTACTTGAGTTAACAAGCGCATTCGTGAAAAAAAGCCCTGTCGTTGCACCAATGTACCTAATCAATACACAAGTATATATTTTTAAACCTGCATATTTAGTTAATATTGCCTGCTAACATTAATTTATTTTAACTAGGGAAATTGTGACACTTCTGTTGCGTTCTGTGCAAGCTGAGTCAGGGTATATGCAGCAGTTTGGGCTGCGCCTGGCTCGTTGCGAACTGTGTGAAGATCATTTTTTCTTAACAAAGACCGTAATTAATTTGCCAGAATTTTACATAATTATGACACAACGTTGAAGGTTGTGCAATGTAACAGCAATATTTAGACTTAGGGTTGCCGCCCGTTAGATAAAATATGGAAAGGTTCTGTATTTCACTGAAAGAATAAACGGTTTGTTTTCAAAATGATAGTTTCCGGACTTTACCATTTTATTAACCCAAGGCTCGTATTTCTGTGTGTTATTATATTATAATTAAGTCTATGATTTAATATTTGATAGAGCAGTCTGACTGAGTGGTGGTGGGCACCAGCAGGCTCGTAAGCATTCATTCAAACAGCACTTTCCTGCATTTGCCAGCAGCTCTTCACAATGCTTCAAGCATTGCGCTGTTTATGACTTCAAGCCTATCAACTCCAAAGATTATGCTGGCAATACTATAGTGCCTATAAGAACATCCAATAGTCAAAGGTATATGAAACACAAATGGTATAGAGAGAAATAGTCCTATAATTCCTATAATAACTACAACCTAAAACTTTTTACCTGGGAATATTGAAGACTCATGTTAAAAGGAACCACCAGCTTTCATATGTTCTCATGTTCTGAGCAAGGAACTGAAACGTTAGTTTTTTTACATGGCTCATATTGCACTTTTACTCCTCCAACACTTTGTTTTTGCATTATTTAAACCAATTTGAACATGTTTCATTATTTATTTTAGACTAAATTGATTTTGTTGATGTATTATATTAAGTTAAAATAAAAGTGTTATTTCAGTATTGTTGTAATTGTCATTATTACAAATATATATATATATATATAAAAATCGTCCGATTAATCGATATTTTTTGGTCCTCCAATAATCGGTATCGGCGTTGAAAAATCATAATCGTTCGACCTCTAGTTAAGATTATTAATGAATTAATCGAAGAGGAAGCTCTGTTAAAGAAATTCCTAGTGCTGATCTCAAAACAGACGAAGACCGACATCAAATGCCATTTTAAATCTATTTTTGCAAACACCCATAGTTTGTGGGAAGCTTTTAGCTAGTGGTCATTTTTATCTCAATTTGTAGGCAATTCCTTTGTAATTCCGTTATCCATTTGACCTTTGTAGATAAACTATGTTGTTAGTCGCCCTGTGTCTTTCTCAATCCTTCTCAATTTCTGTTCGAATCTGGTCTATTTGTTAGTCCCAGTCCTAGTGGGAGGGGTCTTTATCAGGCCAGGCACCTGCTGACAAGGTCACAGTGTCACCTCCCAACACAGAAACATTAGCATGTAACATGTAAATCTAGACTCCTTGCAGAGAGATGGAGGTAAAGAAGATGTCCACAGGCTTCTGTGTGGAGACCTGAAGGTTGAAACCAGACCCTTGTCCCCACTACCCATGTCAATGGGATGCCTGTGGGGTTGTGTCCGTTAGCTTTCTCCTCATTCATATAGGAGCTATTCTTTTGTATTCCCCAGAGTTGTAGAGGTTCAGGCAGAGTTTAGTCTATCAGAAACACACATCTGATCTGCCTCATCAGTTCTGTGGCGAGTCAACGGTTTCTCTGGCTTGTTTTAGAACCTCAACAGTCCTCTAAGGACTTAATGTGCTACTGAGAAAGTGATTCCATCTGGGGAAATAATGGAATTAGGTAATCACTTCACTCCAAATGGGGGAGGTCTGGAATGCTGGTATTTTCTAAATACGTGTTCTAAGACAGACTTCGTGGTCAAGAAACTCCTGACAAAGAAAGCCCTTTGCCCTAGAGCTTATACTGTAAGGTCATGCAAGAATGTGTCTGTTGGCATAAAGTTTAGGTAAGTAAAATGGTTTCAAGTTAGTGTTTACCACATCTCTCAAACTGATTAAGTAAAAGTATTTGAACTTTTGTCAGACTTCATACTTCTATTGGTCGTTTTTTTCCTCTAGTGTGTCGACAGTTTACTGTACTGTCAATATTGCTTCATGTATGTGTCTGTCTACCTGCTACAGTAGTTGCTAATGTCTACCCTGTTGACAGACCGAAACAGGAAATGGGTCAGGGTTGCCGCTGGTTGATATGTACACCTCTCTCTTTGGTCTCTGCCTGAATACACTGTGGACCTTCAACCATGATAACATCTCTGGGAGGAAAGTCAATGCAGTCCAGGGTGGCGACAGAGTGCCACAGCCCAGTGTCCAGCGGGCCAGGAGGTGTGTTACATAGGGCGGTGACTCTGCATAGCCTGTATATGTTGTTTTGTGTTTCTTGTTTTGTGATGCTTAGCTCAATAAATAGGTGGGTGTTGGTTTTCCTGGCATCAAATTGAAAGTAGAAATTGCATTACACGATGTATGTGTATACAGGAGAGCTGTAATGAACAAGTGTAGTTGAGCGGCACTGATTCTGGTGTTGAATGTAAACAAGTCGTTTTCTAAAGAAACTACTCGACCAACCATCCCTCATGACTTCCCTTGACAGTTTGCAGTGAAGCGTTGCCAATACTCATGTTATCGTACTCACAGTTACTGTAACACAGTCAACAACATGTTTTAGTAGCATTCAAATGGCAAACCCTGATTTTATTTGTGTTTTTTTATTTAACATTTATTTAACTTGGCAAGTCAGTTAAAGAACACATTCTTATTTACAATGACGGCCTACCAATAGTCAAAAGGCCCCCTGCGGGGGATGGGGGCTGGGATTCAAATGAAAATAATAATATAGGACGAAACACACATCACGACGAGAGAGACAACACAACACTACATAAAGAGAGACCTAAGACAACAACATAGCAAGGCAGCAACACATGACAACACAGCATGGTAGCAACACAACATGGTAGCAGCGCTAAACATGGTACAAACATTATTGAGCACAGACAACAGCACATAGGGCAAGAAGGTAGAGACAACAATACATCACACAAAGTGTGAGTAAGAGTGTCCATGATTGAGTCTTTGAATGAAGAGATTGAGATAAAACTGTCCAGTTTGAGTGTTTGTTGCAGCTCGTTCCAGTCTGCAGCGAACTGAAACTAGAACTAGCTGCGGCGAACTGAAAAGAGGAGCGACCCAGGGATGTGTGTGCTTTGGGGACCTTTAACAGAATGTGACTGGCAGAACGGGTGTTGTATGTGGAGGATGAGGGCTGCAGTAGATATCTCAGATAGGGGGGAGTGAAGCCTAAGAGGGTTTTATAAATAAGCATCAACCAGTGGGTCTTGTGACGGGTACACAGAGATGACCAGTTTACAGAGTAGTATAGAGTGCAGGGATGTGTCTTATAAGGAGCATTGGGGGCAAATCTGATGGCCAAATGGTAAAGAACATTTGGCTCGAGAGCACTCTTACCTGATGGGCTGTTATCGTTTGGGGCTTGACGTACTTTACCTTAACAAATTATCCTACATGGTTCTCTGCAGTCAGGTTAGTGTGCTGCTGAAGGGAAGAGTCCTGTGTGATTGTAGAGATTAGTTCAGGCTTGAATGCCACTGTTCAGCAAATGCAGGAATATTTTTGAATTCCCCTTTTTTTCTGATAACTTTGACAACCTGCAGGTAACTGCCAAAATAAAGGAAACACTAACATAAAGTGTCTTAATTGGTTGTTGGGCCAACATGAACAAGAACAGCTTCAATGCTCCTTGACATATATTCTACAAGTGTCTGGAACTCTATTGGAGAGATGTGACACCATTCTCCCACAATAAATTCCATAATTCAGTGTTTTGTTGATGGTGTTGGAAAACGCTGTCTCAGGTGCCGCTCCAGAATCTCCCATAAGTGTTCAGTTGGGTTGAGATCTGGTGACTGAGACACACACACACACACACACTCTTTAAACCCCCTAAGCTTCTTTCAGACCCCTCTTTCATAGTCACTGAGATCATTTCTTCTAACCATGGTAGTCAAAATAATGGGCGACTGGGTGTTTTTATACATGACCCTAAGCATGATGGGATATTTATTGCTTAATTAACTCAGGAACCCCACCGGTGTGGAAGCTCCTGCTTTCAATATAATCTGTATCCTTCATTTACTGAAGTGTTTCCTTTATTATGGCAGTTACTTGTATATATAAAGTGTTCTGCTATTACATATCAGTTGTCTGAACACACTTGTTCTCGTCGTGATGGCCCTGCCGTCGTGATGGCCCTGCCGTCGTGATGGCCCTGCCGTCGTGAGGGCTCTGCCGTCGTGAGGGCTCTGCCGTCGTGAGGGCTCTGCCGTCGTGATGGCTCTGCCGTCGTGATGGCTCTGCCGTCGTGATGGCTCTGTTGGAACGTTTTGTGCTCTTAGTTATTGCTTAATCTATTCAAATCAAATCCATTATTGCGGACTTACATTGAGTATTACGATGGTTTCTGCATTCCCATAAGGCTTTATTATATTTCATATGACAATTTCGAGCACAACCACAACCTCCAGCCCTCATCTTCTCTGTCACAGAAACATCCCTACACCAAAAGGTTCTGTTGTGTTTATAAATCAGGTACCCTGCCAATAGCTCAGACTAAAATGAAAATATTTGCTCTGGGTCATTAGTTAAAAAAAGAATCTGATTTAACATGATAAGATAAACAAACGTATCGTATCTTTCCAACAACAGCTTGCCGTAAAGAAGGGAAAACACTCGCAGTACGCTATGAGCCAGAGCCCAGAAAATGAAAGATGTTTTGTTTTGGTATGCTGAAAATCAAACAGTGCGTCAATAAGATAAAGATCATTTCCTTAGTCTTTTAGATTTCTTTGGCCCATGTTACTTTAGCTACCTGCCTCTAGGCTCATACACAATACAAATCCTAATCCACAGTAAACTTGGTTTAGCAGCTTTGATATAACAATGTCAAATATTAAAGCTTATAAATCCAGAGTAGAAGGTTGTGGTTTGGCTGTGTTCTTAGATGGTGCTGCTTGGTTAAATACATTAAAGTTCTTTATCACCCCCCCAACCACAGCGGCCTGGTCGCCCTGGGCGACAGAAGCGCTAATGGTTTTTGTACGCCTGTCCTTAATGACATCACCGGTTAACTGAAGAGCCAATGGGATGTATAAAAGATGGCTTACAGGAGACTTTAAAGTGTAATGTCTCAAGGAGTTTGCTGCCATTTGTGAGAAATATCTGATTTGGTTTGGTGAATTCACTGCTCAGTTTGGGTCACCTGACTTTGAGAGCTAATCCTAAAATTACCCAGTGAGGCTCAGAGGTAAATCTTCTAATAAGAATCCGTTTGATTTATGACTGGGGGTGTCAGATTTTACCAGATTAAATTGAACTGAATGTGAAGTTAAGTGGAATGTATTTGTTGTTGTTTCTTGTTTGTATTGATCTTAGGAATGAGCCAAATACAATTTCTTACTCAAATACAGTTTCTTAATCAGTTTGCTTTGAACCCCTCTCTGTGTCTTGTACCTCCATACCTTGATTCAACTGTATGTGACAAATGCATAAATGGTTTCAATCTTTGTTTAAAGAATAAAAAACAACCACAGGGCTGTCCCCTGACAAGGCTCTCTTCTGTATCCCTGTCAGCTCTCTCTCTCTCTGACAGAATGGCCCAAGGTCTTTCTCAGGGTGAGGAGAACACAATTACACCAGCCAACCCCTACATTTCCCTCGGGGTTGATGGACAAGCCTTGTCTTGATACGTCTATCCAATGGCAGTCACCCTACTGTACGTCACAATGCCTCAGGCTTTGAAGACAGACAGCCACAGGCATTCCATAAGCCTTCCGGAATAACTTCATTCCATAAGCCTTCCGGAATAACTTCATTCCATAAGCCTTCCGGAATAACTTCATTCCATAAGCCTTCCGGAATAACTTCATTCCATAAGCCTTCCGGAATAACTTCATTCCATAAGCCTTCCGGAATAACTTCATTCCATAAGCCTTCCGGAATAACTTCATTCCATAAGCCTTCCGGAATAACTTCATTCCATAAGCCTTCCGGAATAACTTCATTCCATAAGCCTTCCGGAATAACTTCATTCCATAAGCCTTCCGGAATAACTTCATTCCATAAGCCTTCCGGAATAACTTCATTCCATAAGCCTTCCGGAATAACTTCATTCCATAAGCCTTCCGGAATAACTTCATTCCATAAGCCTTCCGGAATAACTTCATTCCATAAGCCTTCCGGAATAACTTCATTCCATAAGCCTTCCGGAATAACTTTTGATTAAATCAAATTTCCCTCTCATGACGTGTATAATAACAAATCAATAATATTTCAGGCATTCCATAAGGCTGGGCTGCTACCCTCCTGCTCTTTTGAGAAGACTGGTCTCTTCTCCTGGTCTTCAGGTTCATAGCGATCACATCACAGACCATCACCAGCAGACCACAGACCATCAATAAAGACCACATTGTGTAGAAAGCTGAGTCAATGCCAAAGGGGTCTTTCTCCTCATGAATTAAGAAGGTAGTAGTTATCCATACACACACCCCTTCACCTCCCCGTTCAGACATAGTTCTCCCCACTGTCCCCCAGTGACAGGTTAGAGAGGACCAGAGAGATGTGAGGTTGAGATGCATTTATTTGGCCATTCAAATCCTCCGATATGGTTGCTTTTCTGATTTGTCAAGTAGATTTGACCAGAATGACATCGTCCCCTTCAGTAGTCTTTCTTCTCCACTCAAGCCGGTTAGACTAGAATTAGAGTTACAGCGGAGAGCAACCTCCTCTCCTTCTGAGAAGAACTGTGTGAGCTGGTCAGACTTTGGGCAGACCACTAGCATATACCTTTTGGATGAGATTCTTCACTTGATTGTGATGCTTCAGACAGGAGTAAACCTCAGAGTGGTTCAGCATCAGGAATGGGATTACCAGCGAGTAATTCCCAGTCTCTCTTCCATCCACCACATGCATCTGCTTTCCGAGGTCAGCGAGGTCACTCGAATGGTTTTCAGATGGCAATGATGTGATGCCTTTTCCCTTCTTGTAGGTGTCCCACCATATCTGTGTCGTATTTGAGTCAGTGTTAAAGCAAGGTAGTGCAGGCCTCTCTCCCACAAAGCCGTGCATATACAGATCCTTAACATACGTCAATATCAGGTTACTACTACAATGATATCCTTCCTCTACAGGGCAGATGTAAATGCCTATGTCCTCCGTGGTAAAGTTGGTAATGTGGAGAGAGGAGTTATTCTCAATGAATTGGATTCTGCCAGTTGGGTCCCCCGTGAGAGGCTTCCGGGTTAATGTATCTTGAATTTTCCTGTGTGTACCATTGAACCGTCATGCTGTCACCACCACTTGCACCTTTACATTGCAGGTCTACTGTCCATCCTAAATGGCAGAATATTCCATTACTATTATGCCTGCAAACTGAGAGACTAATACGTTGTTGGTGGGAAATATTGCCAGCTGTCCAGCACTCCACCCTGTACAATCCAGATTGAACAAGCTATTAATTTAGTAATTACTAAGTGAAAGGTTAGACGTGTTCCACAACAGCAGGCTTTCTTCACCAGTGGATTTAAAGATCACACAGTACCTCTGACGGAGTTTCAAATTAATAAACGTCACCTTCCTCAAGAATATGATTAGTTTCTTGGCCTGCAAGGAAAGTCCCGTCTACAACAACCAGTAGAATGACTAGCTTTGTGATTGGAGCCCATTCCGTTCAAAGATGTTTGTCTACTAGTTGCTGACACCAATGCTCTGGTATCTACTGTCCCTCAAATATATTTCATTTCAATGACGCTAGTGACCTCGTGTTGTTGAAATCCATTATGTGCTCATCTCTTGATACCTTGTCAACCAGAAATGTGCAGTGTTAGATTGTATCAGTTGGAATGTCTTTTAGGGAAACATGTTTGTGTGGGTGTCAGCTGAGAATCGCAATGCTGCTTCTTTCTCATAACTTACCTGGAAACTCATACGGTGCCGTTAAAGATATTAATATCCCTTGACTTATTTCACTTTTACATTTTTTTTTTTACCTTTATTTAACCAGGTAGGCTAGTTTAGAACAAGTTCTCATTTACAACTGCGACCTGGCCAAGATAAAGCAAAGCAGTTCGACACATACAACAACACAGAGTTACACATGGATTAAACAAACATACAGTCAATAATACAGTAGAACAAAAGAAAAGAAAAAAAAAGTATATATACGATGTGAGCAAATGAGGTGAGATAAGGGAGGTAAGGCAATAAATAGGCCATGGTGGCGAAGTAAATACAATATAGCAATTAAACACTAGAATGGTAGATGTGCAGAAGATGAATGTGCAAGTAGATATACTGGGGTGCAAAGGAGGACTGTCCTTGGAACTAGTGAGGAGATGTTTGACTGGGGGGGATAATAGATGTAGGTTGCGTCCCAACTGGCACCTAATTCCATACGCAGTGCACTACTTTTGACTAAAGACGTACAGGCCCTGGTCAAAAGTAGTGCACTACATAGGGAAAAGGATGCCATTTCGAACGCAGCTGTAATGAGGAACACTGCTCTGTTGTTTCTGGTCTGGTGGATGTCTAGTATCTTTCCTCTGTGTTTTCCAATAGGGCCGGAGACACCCATGGGTCACTGTTCCATGGCATGTAGTTGGGATAGGCAGTCAGGAAGCCTTGATCAGACATCCAAAGGGATTGTCTGCATTGTGCAAAATGAAGCATGATTTTATATAGACTCAAACAGGTACTTTAACTAAGAATCGGGTTACATGTGGGCTCTCTTTTCCTCTGCAGGTGTCATCGTGTTGTTGTCCAATCAGAGACCTGCATGTGTGAAGCCGCGGCCAGCAATGGAACCCTGGCCTGCAGTGGCCTGGGTCCTACTGCTGATGGTCCTCGCTGATTGGCTGAAAATGGCCCAATCAAAGGACTTCACAGAACAGGATATCATCTACCTCCATCCCTCAAGTAATAGTTTTTATTATTATATTTTTGGGGACCACTTTTGGCTCGGGAGCCTACTTTCAGGACTATTTGCTAAAAAAAAGTAAACAAAAGTACCGGAGAATCTCTTTAAGGGTTATGAAAAAGTGGGTCAGAGGCTATGCATGAATAGCAGTTAGGGGTATCCAGTGAACTTGTGATCCCCAGCCTAACCAGACAGATCCACAGCTGGCACAGCAACTGTCTGCTGCCTCCCCACCCCTCTGCACCCCGCCACACCCTTCTCCACCCCCCACCCCTCTGCACCACCAGGCACGTCTCGTTGATCTGAGGTGTAGGGTCATGTGACTCCGTGCATAGCTACTGGGCAGTCAGACGCCCCATGTTGTCAGTGCTTTCTGCCCTCTTTAGTCTCATCCACATATTAGCAACATTTTACACACTGTATATTAGCATCTATATGTTATTGATGGCTATTTAATATTTCCATGTCGTCCAAAATGTTATACTTTTGTCTCATCTGTCCATAGAACATTCTTCCAAGACTCTTGATGATCATCCAGGTGCTTTTTGGCAAACTTGAGTTAACTTTTTGGATGAGGTGGGTTCCATTATGTCTGCCGAAAACCAAACACTGCATTCCACAGAACCTCATACCAACGCTGAAGCATGGTGGTGCTAGTGTGATGGTTTGGGGATGCTTTGCTGCCTCAGGACCTGGACAACTTGCCTTAATAGAAGGAACCATGAATTCTGCTCTGTATCAGAGAATTCTACAGGAGAATGTCAGGCCATCTGTCTGTGAGCTGAAGCTCAGCTGAGTCATGCAGCAAGACGATCCAAAACACACAATCAAGTCGACATGAAAATGGTCAACACATTTGAAGTTTTGAAATGGTCTTGTCAAAGTCCAGACCTAATCCCAATTGAGATGTTGTGGCAGGGCTTAAAACAAGCAGTTCATGCTTGAAAACCCACAAATGTCGCTTAGTTAAACCAGTTCTGCATGGAAGAGTGGGACGAAATTTCTCCACAGCAACGTGAGAGATTGATCAACAACTACAGGAAGCATTTGGTTGCAGTCATTGTAGCTAAAGGTGGTACAACCAGTTACTTAGTGTAAGGGGGTCATTACTTTTTCACACAGTCGAATTGGGTGTTGCATAACATTGTTTATTGAATAAATAAAATAAGTATATATATATATATATATATATATATATTTGTTTGTTATTTGTAAACTCAGGTTCCCTTTATCTAATATTAGGTTTTGCTTGAAGATCTGATAACATTCAGTATAAAAAATATGCAAAAGTAGAGAAAATCTGAAAGGGGACACATTTTTTTTTTACAGCACTGTGGCTTTGTCTCTTATCGTGTATGATGTTTATGACTTCCATTATCAACAAATCAAAGACAATTCTAACAGCAAATAACTGTCATGTGGATTAGAATTCTAGTGGCATGAACCAGCAATGTGATGATGATCAACAAGACCCAGCTGAGGGTAACTGATTGATTATTGTCCTTTGGCTGTCCTTATGACCCGAACAGAATGTTCCAGCGTGGCCAGAATGTGGACACTCACTAATTGGTCCTCAGTGTCAATTAGATCATGTTCCCAAGCCACAACTTTTTCTCTCTCTCTTTTCTCTCTTTTCTCTCTTTTCTCTCTCTCACGCTTTCTCTCTCTCTCTCTCTCTCTCTCTCTCTCTCTCTCTCTCTCTCTTTCTCTCTCACGCTTTCTCTCTCTCTCCTCTCTCTCTCTCTCTCTGTCAATCTGTCTCTCTCCCTCTCACTCTCTCTTTCTCCCCTGGCCCTCCCCTCACCCCAGTCAGTGTACAACAACAGACTGGGTCACTATACTGTAGGCCTCTGAGAAGGACATATGCCAGGTATAAGCCGCTAGATTATGGTCTGAAACAACCCTAACTCTCCCCAGGCCGCGGTCGCGGTCATGTTAGAGGTCAGCCCTCCCACGTCTCAGAAACAAGCCCCTGCATAGCTAGAAAGCAAACTCTTAAGATCTGTGTCTCTTTCATCACAGAGCGACAGAACTCCCGGGATCAGGTTTCCGGGATACTGGAGATATCTGTGTCGGCTCGAGGCCACCCCTCTAGCCCCACTGGGGATTTGGTGTGTGTGTGTACGCAAGTGAGTTGGCTTGTGTGGGTAGCTGTGTGTGTGCGTGAGTGTATACATGTGAGCATGTGGAAGGGTAAGTGTGTGTGTGTGTGTGTGTGTGTGTGTGTGTGTGTGTGTGTGTGAGAGAGTGAGAGAGTGAGAGAGTGAGTGAGTGAGGCTGCTAGGGAGTGATATGGTAACTAGACAGATTTCCTGGGGAGATGAAGGAGTAGTCTAGCTAGCCATGGCAAGGCAGTATCATGGTCTACCTAGCCATGGCAAGGCGGTATCATGGTCTAGCTAGCCATGGCAAGGAGATATCATGGTCTAGCTAGCCATGGCCAGACGGTATCATGGTCTAGCTAGCCATGGCAAGACGGTATCATGGTCTAGCTAGCTAGCCACGGCAAGGCAGTATCATGGTCTAGCTAGCCATGACAAAGCGATATCATGGTCTAGCTAGCCATGGCCAGGCAGTATCATGGTCTAGCTAGCCATGGCAAGGCGATATCATGGTCTAGCTAGCCATGGCAAGGCGATATCATGGTCTGGCTAGCCATGGCAAGGCGGTATCATGGTCTAGCTAGCTAGCCATGGCAAGGAGATATCATGGTCTAGCTAGCTAGCCATGGCAAGACGGTATCAAGGTCTAGCTAGCTAGCCATGGCAAGGCAGTATCATGGTCTAGCTAGCCATGACAAGGCGATATTATGGTCTAGCTAGACATGGCAAGGCAGTCTCATGGTTTAGCTAGACATGGCAAGGCAGTATCATGGTCTAGCTAACCATGGCAAGGCGATATCGTGGTCTAGCTAGACATGGCAAGGCAGTATCATGGTCTAGCTAGACATTGCAAGGCGATATCATGGTCTAACTAGACATAGCAAGGAGGTATCATGGTCTGGCTAGACATGGCAAGGCGGTATCATGGTCTAGCTAGCTAGACATGGCAAGGAGATATCATGGTCTAGCTAGCTAGCCATGGCAAGGCGGTATCAAGGTCTAGCTAGCTAGCCATGGCAAGGCAGTATCATGGTCTAGCTAGCCATGACAAAGCAATATTATGGTCTAGCTAGACATTGCAAGGCGATATCATGGTCTAGCTAGACATGGCAAGGCGGTATCATGGTCTAGCTAGACATGGCAAGGCGGTATCATGGTCTAGCTAGACATGGCAAGGCGGTATCATGGTCTAGCTAGACATAACATGGCAGTATTGACTGTATGTTTGTTTTACTCCATGTGTAACTCTGTGTCGTTGTATGTGTCGAACTGCTTTGCTTTATCTTGGCCAGGTCGCAATTGTAAATGAGAACTTGTTCTCAACTTGCCTACCTGGTTAAATAAAGGTGAAATAAAGTATCATGTCATGCGACCCAAAGGGGACCCTATTCCCTATGAACTGCACTACTTTTGAGCAGAGCCCTTTAGGATATATAGTGCACTACATGAGGAATAGGGTGTCATTGGAGATGTAGCCATGGTGATTGGCAACATACTTTGTGTTCTAAATGGTGTTTGCCTGCTCTGCAGACCTTCAGCTGTCACTTGGGAAGGGTGTGGACCTGGCCAATTAGATTAATGTAATGGTGCGAAATTGGAAAGACTAACAGCTTCCTCGTCTGTTTGCTCACAACATATGGCCAATAATTGAGAAGGGAAGGGAGCAACTGGGCTACATGCTCTTAGTCTTAGTGTTTTACTCGATTAGCAGAGTGCATGATGGGTTAAACTGTACTTGACACTATAGGTCTATATGAGAACAATTGTGGGAGAGAGATAAATGGCTTGGATGGTGATAACAGCTATAAAGAGAGATAGATTAAACTACAGTATATGTTTGGAAGGACTGAGTTCCCCCAGACAATGGTTTCTCAGAGTCCTTATTAGAAGTGTGACTATATTAAACCAATCCAAAATAAGGCCTTCGATGCATTCCAAACTTTTTTATCCATCTTAATTATCCAGATGCTTCATATTTTTCTGTCCAGATTTCCTAAACTAATGTTATTAACACAGATTATGGTATGAACTTGCAAATCTTATTCAACATTTCAGAACCTCTGTATACACTGAGTGTACAAAACATTAAGGAACATCTTCCTACTATTGAGTGGCAGCCCCTTGCTCTCAGAACAGCCTCAATTCGTCAGGGCATGGACTCTACAAGATGTCAAGTGTTCCGCAAGGGATGCTGGCCCATGTTGACTCCAATGCTTACCACAGTTGTGTCAAGTTGGCTGGATGTCCTTTGGGTGGTGGACCATTCTTGATACACACAGAAAACTGTTGAGCGTGAAAAACCCAGCAACGTTGCAGTTCTCGACACACTCAAACCGGTGCGCCTGACCCTTACCACCAAAGGAACTTAAATATTTTGTCTTGCCCTTTCACCCTCTGAATGGCACAACCCATGTCTCAATTGTCTCAAAAGCTTAAAAATCATTATTTAACCTGTCTCCTCCCCTTCATCTACACTGATTGATGTGGGTTTAACAAGTGACATCAATAAGGGATCACCTGGATTCACCTGGTCAGTCGATCACGTTCCTAATGTTTTGTACACTCAGTGTATAACTTATGAAACGTTTCAGAACCTCTGTATATAGCTTATTCATGTCTGTTAAGGTGATTCGTTATGGCTGTCCCAGTGCCCTGTGCATGACCCCTTCTAAGTGTGTGTATGTTTCCGCAGCTACTCCATTCCCAGGCGGGTTCAAGTGCTTCACCTGTGAAGAAGCACCTGACAACTATGAGTGTAATCGCTGGGCGCCAGACCTGTACTGCCCACAAGGTGAGTCAGACCACTAGGACAAACCATTGTTCTTCTCAGCACTGTTGATGATTACATTATGACTTTAAGCTCAGGAAGTAATACTCAATGTGTAAATTCTACACTCCCTCTGCTCTCGGATAGGCCTACTCTTATATTGTATTTAGATTAGGTGTTCTCATTAGGTGTTCTTTCTCTGAGTGCTTCCAACAAAGTTGTAAATTAACACTCTGTTGGTTCAATGGAGGCATCTGTAGCTGTGTATTATTGAGTATAATGTCACCCTGCTGTTGACATGTTTAGCTCATAAATAGCTAACCTCATCAAGAGAGTTAGCGTGCCGCGACCACAATCAGGCCAGATTTACAGCACTCCCTTAAGGACTAATAAATTACTGTGGCCGAGCCCAAGACACATTCTTTGTATGAATAACAACTTCATAGATTTTGGGATGGAGAGATGCTGTGCTTGACCTAAACTGCCTGGAATGCACTGTGTAACATGGTATGATTGGCATTTCCTCCAGGTTTTAGTGGGTTTGATACTAAAAGTGACCAAGGTGACCTACAGTCATGTGTCACTTTGGAGTATATCAGATACCGTATGGCAGGGGTGTCAATTCAGATACCGTATGGCAGGGGTGTCAATTCAGATACCGTATGGCAGGGGTGTCAATTTAGATACCGTATGGCAGAGGGTGTCAATTTAGATACCGTATGGCAGAGGGTGTCAATTTAGATACCGTATGGCAGAGGGTGTCAATTTAGATACCGTATGGCAGAGGTGTCAATTCAGATACCGTATGGCAGAGGGTGTCAATTTAGATACCGTATGGCAGAGGGTGTCAATTTAGATACCGTATGGCAGAGGGTGTCAATTTAGATACCGTTTGGCAGAGGGTGTCAATTTAGATACCGTTTGGCAGAGACTTCAATTCAGATACCGTATGGCAGAGGGTGTCAATTTAGATACTGTATGGCAGAGGTGTCAATTCAGATACTGTATGGCAGAGGGTGTCAATTCAGATACTGTATGGCAGAGGGTGTCAATTTAGATACTGTTTGGCAGAGGTGTCAATTCAGATACCGTATGGCAGAGGTGTCAATTCAGATACCGTATGGCAGAGGTGTCAATTCAGATACTGTATGGTAGAGGTGTCAATTCAGATACCGTATGGCAGAGGTGTCAATTCAGATACCGTTTGGCAGAGACTTCAATTCAGATACCGTATGGCAGAGACTTCAATTCAGATACCGTATGGCAGAGGTGTCAATTCAGATACCGTATGGTAGAGGTGTCAATTCAGATACCGTATGGCAGAGGTGTCAATTCAGATACCGTTTGGCAGAGACTTCAATTCAGATACCGTATGGCAGAGACTTCAATTCAGATACCGTATGGCAGAGACTTCAATTCAGATACCGTATGGCAGAGGTGTCAATTCAGATACCGTATGGCAGAGGTGTCAATTCAGATACCGTATGGCAGAGGTGTCAATTCAGATACCGTATGGCAGAGGTGTCAATTCAGATACCGTATGGCAGAGGTGTCAATTCAGATACCGTATGGTAGAGGTGTCAATTCAGATACCGTAAGGCAGAGACTTCAATTCAGATACCGTTTGGCAGAGACTTCAATTCAGATACCGTATGGCAGACTTCAATTCAGATACCGTATGGCAGAGACTTCAATTCAGATACCGTATGGCAGAGGTGTCAATTCAGATACCGTATGGCAGAGGTGTCAATTCAGATACCGTATGGTAGAGGTGTCAATTCAGATACCGTATGGCAGAGGTGTCAATTCAGATACCGTTTGGCAGAGACTTCAATTCAGATACCGTATGGCAGAGACTTCAATTCAGATACCGTATGGCAGAGACTTCAATTTAGACACCGTATGGCAGAGGCGTTAGATGGAGTTAGTCTGTGGTGTTTTTATCCCACAAACTGAACAGAAAAAAAACAACTACAGTTTTTCTCTCAATACTTAGTCCCTGGTTAAGCTGAGTTAACTCAGTATCCATCCATGCTAACCAAAAAGTGGCATTGTAGCTACCAGGTCAATATGTCTTATTTACTATCTTTATTATTCTCAACAGAGGCTAGATACTGTTACACGCGGCACAAGATGGACATGGAGGGGGACAGTGTCTCTGTGACAAAGCGTTGTGTGGCTTTGGGAGACTGCCTCTCTACTGGATGCTCTGAAGAAGACAATGAAGGAACCAGGGTAAGGAGTGGGGAGTATTCAATAAGGGGAATAGTGTTGGGAGTTTAGATTCAAGATGGGAAGAGGGGAATAGTGTTGGGAGGTTAGATTCAAGATGGGAAGAGGGGAATAGTTTGGCCTGGTGTTGGGAGGATAGAATGGAATGATGTGGGGTAGGGGTTTCTCTGGCGTAATTATTCTGGTTGACCTTGGGCATGGCATTTTCTTACTTGGAAAATAAGAAAAAAATCTTATATTAAGCAAACCAGACAGACACCATTTAAAAAACTTATTTTTTTATGGATAAACTGGAGGCACACTCAGACATTATTTACAAATGAAGAATGCGCACTTAGTGAGTATGCCAGATCAGAGACAGTAGGGATGACCAGGGTTGTTCTCTTGATACATGTATGAATTGGACCATTTTCCTGTCCTGCAAAGTATTACAAATGTAACGAGTACTTTTTTGTGTCAAGGAAATAGTAAAGTCAAGTACAGATACCCCCAAAACTACTCAAGTAGTACTTTAAATGATATTTACTTAAAATTGTCCGGGGGGTCAATAACCAGGGTCAGACTATGTGAACATGGCCCTTTATGTTACAGCCCAGTCCATGTCACCACCACCACCACTCCAGTACACTGCCATGGTGTGTCCTCACAACCTGGGAAGTCTGCATGATTCCCCTGGAGAGAGAGGAGAGACAGAGAGAGAGAGAGGGGAGACAAGGAGGAGAGGGAGAGAGGGGAGACAGAGAGGGGAGACAGAGAGGAGAGAGAGAGAGGGGAGACAGAGAGGGGAGACAGAGAGGAGAGAGAGAGCAGAGAGAGAGAGAGAGGAGAGACAGAGAGGGGAGAGAGAGCAGAGAGAGAGAGAGAGAGAGAGGAGAGACAGAGAGGGGAGAGAGAGCAGAGAGAGAGAGAGAGAGGGGGAGAGAGAGAGAGCAGAGAGAGGGGGGGAGAGAGAGAGAGCAGAGAGAAAGAGTAGGGGAAAGAGAGAGAGAGAGAGAGAGGGAGAGAGCGCAGAGTGAGAGAGAGAAAGCAGAGAGAGAGAAAGCAGAGAGAGAGAGAGAGAGAGAGAAGCCTGCAACAGGAAAAGATAGAGCTTGACCCTTATATAAAAGTTGGACATTAACTTTATGAAAGGATGTGTAAAACATTTCATAAGGCGCATTCCCTTTAGAAGTAAATGCCATATTCAATACTATAGACCATATGTCTGTCAAAGGCTATACTAACGGCCCGATGTCTGTTAGTAAAAATGGAAAACTGAAATTGATTCCACGGGAGGGAGGGAGGGAGGGAGGGAGAGAGAGAGGGAGGGAGGGAGGGAGGGAGGGAGAGAGAGAGGGAGGGAGGGAGAGAGGGAGCGAGGGAGGGAGGGAGGGAGAGAGAGAGGGAGGGAGAGAGGGAGGGAGGGAGGGAGAGAGAGAGGGAGGGAGAGAGAGAGAGAGAGAGAGAGAGAGAGAGAGAGAGAGAGAGAGATATCTAATGGTGAAACGTTTCTCCTTAGGTTTGCACAGCATGCTGTGAGGGGAATATCTGTAACCTTCCTCTCCCCTGGAACATGACTGAGGCTGTGTTCGCCACCACCTCACCCCTCAGCGGCACCACAGGGCTCTCACAGTGCTACACACTAACATCCAGCCTGCTCTACTTCACCCTGCTCATCTCCACCTATGTCTGACCAGTGGAAAGAAACACACATATATAGAGCATTTTATTTAACAGTTGAAGGTCTGATACGACTAGATGGACTCAATATACACCCGATGGAGATAGGACTCACTGCAGGTTTTGGACAATTTATTTCCCTTTTAATTCAATAGGAAACCAGTTTTGATGACCTTTCATCGTTATGCAGGGCCTCAATAAAACAAGCACTTAGAGCTCGACACTGCTTCTGAAATAGGCAATATGGCTGTCAATCGTGAAGGATCAAACATACTAAATATCACAGTATTCTCCCCCTACTAGTCTTCTGCACAGGGACAGAAGGAGGGGAACCGTGGCGTGTCTGGACTCGTCAGTAGGCTATAGGTCATTGTAAAAGCTGCCATATTTTCCAGTGAGGAGGAAGAATAACAGACAGACAGACAGCAGCTTCTGTGAGGATTAGTTTAGCTTGAACCTTTTTTGTGTTTTTATGTTTTCACATTTGTGAGTCGCTTCCCCATGTTGTATGTTTGACACATTATGTACATATACATAGTATTTATTTTTTTGAGGAACATGTTTGTTAGACAGTGATTATGTATGTGTGAAATGTTAGCATTTAGGTAAAGTGGAACAGATAACACTGCTCATGTTTTTATGTGTAGTATGTGGAGAGTCTTTTTAACAACAGAATGAGAGCCTGGTGCCCATCAAACAAACGTAGAACGCTTTGCGTTTCTGTTGTGGAAAAACTATTTCCTCAAACCTTAAAAAGGATTAAAGTTAATTACAGGTCTATTTTGGCTTAACATTTTCCGATCATGAAAAATAAATCGGACTTTCCACACAGTGGAAGCAACCCCCATAGCTAAGCACAGCACTTGGGCTAGGCTTCGGGAGCTGTACTGTAATTCTAGCACTGCAGTTTTAGTGAGAGGCAACAATGCATGACACCATTATTTACTGATACTACATTGCATATGCTCTTAACCAGAGCTCCTTACAGTAGTGAGTGCATACATTTTCATACATGTCCCCTGTGGGAATTGAACCCACAACCTTGGCGTTGCAAACACCATGCTGAACCAACTGAGCCACACAGGATGCTCTACAGTCTTTCACTCACCCCTGTTTTAATGTTTTCCGTTCTCGTGACACATACCTCTGGTGTTTATACGGTGTTTCGTGACATGTTTGTCATCCATCACACTTTGTTGGCCGGCGTGGCTGCCTGGCTGGCCGAGAAAAATGCAGAGTAAGCAAATACAGTGTTATTGTTCTCCAGGCTTTTATGATTTGTTTAGGCCGACCGCCCGAGACATAGAGGAGACCGGTCATTTCAAATGGTATTTGAACCAAGGTGTGCAAGCCTCCATCTCTCTCCATCTCCATCTCATCTCTCTCTCTCTCACTTACAGGCAAATGCTAAGAGGAAAAGAGTGAAGCGTGATTTACAGATGGCAAACGTTTTTATCTACTGTAGTCTGCTCTGTTCACATTTGATAAATAAACATTCCGTTTTTTTTTATGGTGGGCCTTGTGTTGTCCACTATCACAGCAAGATTTTATCCTGTATTCTGAGCTTATCCAGAAATGAGAATTGCACCTGATTTGCATTTGTCTGAGGATGGTTCTGGACCATCTGAAACAAACAGAAAAAGGGGGCAGCTTTAAATAAAGGTTCAAATCCAGGTCATGTGACGATTGCTCAAAACACAGGGTCCTATTTATGGGGTAAACAAAGGAATTCTTTGTGATTTTGGCAATGAGGCCCTTTATCTATTTTCCTAGAGTCAGATGAACTCATGGACACCATTTTATGTCTCTGTGTCAAGTACGAAGGACGTTGGAGGTAGTTTCGCTGTTAGCATGCTAGCAGATACCCATAGACTTCCAGTCATTGTGCTAACGCTACTTCACATTGGCTCGCGAAATAACCTCTAACCTTCATACTGGACACAGAGTCATAAAAATGGTATTCATGAGTTCGTCTGACTCTAGGAAAATAGATAAAGGGCCTCATTGCCAAAATCCCGAAGTATCCCTTTAAGGGCTAGAACATGTTGTTCCCCTTTAAATCAATCAGGCAATACTAGAGTTTATCTTTAAAATATTTCACAAGGTCTTTTGCATTGTGACCTGAGAGCCAATGTAACGGATGTGAAACGCTAGCTTAGTTAGCGGTGGTGCGCGCTAAATAGCGTTTCAATTGGTGACGCCACTTGCTCTGAGACCTTGAAGTAGTAGTTCCCCTTGCTCTGCAAGGGCTGCGGCTTTTGTGGAGCGATGGGTAACGATGCTTCGTGGGTGACTGTTGATGTGTGCAGAGGGTCCCTGGTTCGCGCGAGGGGACGGTCTAAAATTACACTAAGTTACACCAACATATCTTGCCAGATGTTGCCTTAATCTGACTCTAGAGAAGCACCGTACAAGTGCGTTTGCATGAGTTTATCAACATTGATAACGTGGCTGTTGCATGTTATGTTGTGCCAATTGATATCATGTAAATATCATCTCTGTTTTTTTACATGCAATGTTTTTGTAAATAACTGTGTATATATAGATGTGAACGACTTTGTAACTTCATATTAAAGATGAAGACATGGCCACTTAGCCAATGGCGTATGAGATAAGTGTTATTTGAGCAACAAAACAATACTACTGTAGTGCTGGATACTAATTCAACCAATGGTCTGACCAAACTAGGCCTGAATACCCATTCAGAGTCAGACAAGAGAATCAGCATTCAATCACTACGCTTCGTCCTCTCACTACAATAGGAATTAGTGGGAGATTCCTGTAGGTGAGGATCATTTGATAGATGTCCCATTTTTGCCATGCATCTGCATTCCATTGCTATTCATATCCGTCCCTTTTCCACAGATTGCAGAATTTCCATCAATTGCGGCCCAAGTCCCAGCCCCAGCCCCAGCCCCAGTCCCAGCCCCAGCCCCAGTCCCAGTCCAAGCCCCAGTCCCAGTCCAAGTCCCAGCCCCAGTCCCAGCCCCAGCCCCAGTCCCAGCCCCAGCCCCAACCCCAGTCCCAGTCCCAGTCCCCAACCCCAGTCCCCAACCCCAGTCCCAGCCCCAGTCCCAACCCCAGCCCCCAACCCCAGTCCCAGTCCCAGCCGTCCAACTTTCAGTGGTCATAAATATAAAAGTGACATCTGAGGATGACTCTTCGGAACCGAGCAGACCCATGTCATCAGTAGAATCGGCAGCAGTTCCTGATAAGCCATGTCTGGAGTGTTGATCGGGCCCCTGTGTGCCTCTGACAGGCCCCTGTGTGCCTCTGACAGGCCCCTGTGTGCCTCTGACAGGCCCCTGTGTGCCTCTGACAGGCCCCTGATTCCCCGTTCTAATACTTAGGGGTGGCAAAGCAAACAAACAACCCTTCAGTCTGGACAGTGTTTATGTCCCCCTTGGGTGAGGAATGGTCGCTATGCTGATCCTCAGGGCAGGGTAGCCCTACTGGTAGTATACAGTGTCTGGTGTATTGGACTGCAAAGGGATGGAATGCAACAGTATAAGCAATAGCCACTAGGTAAAAGTGCATCATTCCAGAGAAGGCATTCAAGAGTAAATATGACAGTTTAACATTGAAAATAAAGTGAATTGTGGTGCTTTGTTCCAATTCAGATCCAAATTACTTGAGCAAACAGTCAAAACAAGTGGTCAAATACAATACAACAGTAAAATCTGTTGGGACTGGGTGATGTCCTCCATGGTGAGTTATGGTCTGGTCCCAGTGGCCTCAGACTGCTCCCATAGTGAGGCGTTGTTTGGGAACATGACCCCAGTTGGATAGATCTCCAGGGGAGTCGGGGGTTAATATCCTGGGGCCTTTGTCCTCTTCCTACCGCATATGGACTCCGCGGCGAAAATGAAGTTGACTTTGTAGAAAATTCTAAAGGCTTTAGGTTTCACTCTGAGGTGGCGTCAGTGGTAGCTGGAGTTCTTAGGTGATGTCCTAATCTGGAAACAGCCGTATATGTATGGCAGTCAGTGGGAGAAAAATATCTTGTTCTCTTTTTTTTGCCTTCTCCTCTTTCAGGGGCAGTGAAAACAGCAATAGCGTTCTCAGGCTTTAGACCCTGCAGTGTCATTTCCAATCCTTTTTTTTTCAAAGGGATTAACCTCTTTCTCTTTTGCCTCAAGATCTTTGTTCATTTAAAGGTGACCGGTGGAGTGGTTGTGGTGCCCAGAGATCTGCTCTCACAGCCTCTCATCGTAGGAAAAGAGAAACACAGAAACATGAGTTTAGAGGAGTCAACAAGAAACCACAGCTATACAGAAGCATGAGAGAGAGGGGGAGAGCAGAGAGAGAGAGAGGGGGAGAGCAGAGAGAGAGAGAGGGGGAGAGCAGAGAGAGAGAGAGGGGGAGAGCAGAGAGAGAGAGAGGGGGAGAGCAGAGAGAGAGAGAGAGAGAGGGGGAGAGCAGAGAGAGAGAGAGAGAGGGGGAGAGCAGAGAGAGAGAGGGGGAGAGCAGAGAGAGAGAGAGAGAGAGGGGGGGAGAGCAGAGAGAGAGAGAGAGAGAGGGGAGAGCAGAGAGAGAGGGGGGGGGAGCAGAGAGAGAGAGAGGGGGGGAGAGCAGAGAGAGAGAGAGAGGGGAGAGCAGAGAGAGAGAGAGAGAGAGAGAGAGAGAGAGAGAGGGGAGAGCAGAGAGAGAGAGAGAGAGAGAGCAGAGAGAGAAGCCTGCAACAGGAAAAGATAGAGCTTGACCCTTATATAAATGTTGTGATTCAGGGCTGTTTCAGGCCTGGTTGTTAAATTACATGTTTTTAGTGATTGTGATTGAGTGCTGTTTCAGGCCTAGTTGTCGGATGCCTGGCTGGTGCAGGGTTTCAAGAATGACCCTCATTGTATGAGGGCACGGCTGCATATCCTGTTCAGCTTCTACCTGCTGAGATTTTAATTACCCTTCGAGGACTCTCAGGGAAGAGGGATCTGCAATGGAAACACATCAAGTCCTCTCTCACTGCAGGGGAAACACCCAACGACACAGCACAGTACAGGGCTCTCTGGATTCCTGTGCCATTTAGCAGACGCTGTGCATTGAAACAAATGGTTGCCGGTGGCAATGGTATTCTTGCAATGGTAATAATGGTCACCTGACATAAAGTAGGCTACAGTATACATGTTCACCTGACATAAGGTAGGCTACAGTACACATGATCACCTGACATAAAGTAGGCTACAGTATACATGTTCACCTGACATAAAGTAGACTACAGTATACATGTTCACCTGACATAAGGTAGGCTACAGTACACATGATCACCTGACATAAAGTAGGCTACAGTATACATGTTCACCTGACATAAAGTAGGCTACAGTATACATGATCACCTGACATAAAGTAGACTACAGTATACATGGTCACCTGACATAAAGTAGACTACAGTACACATGGTCACCTGACATAAGGTAGGCTACAGTACACATGATCACCTGACATAAAGTAGACTACAGTATACATGATCACCTGACATAAAGTAGACTACAGTACACATGGTCACCTGACATAAAGTAGACTACAGTACACATGGTCACCTGACATAAGGTAGGCTACAGTACACATGATCACCTGACATAAAGTAGACTACAGTACACATGGTCACCTGACATAAAGTAGACTACAGTACACATGGTCACCTGACATAAGGTAGGCTACAGTACACATGATCACCTGACATAAAGTAGACTACAGTATACATGATCACCTGACATAAAGTAGACTACAGTACACATGGTCACCTGACATAAGGTAGGCTACAGTACACATGATCACCTGACATAAAGTAGACTACAGTATACATGGTCACCTGACATAAAGTAGACTACAGTACACATGATCACCTGACATAAAGTAGGCTACAGTATACATGGTCACCTGACATAAGGTAGGCTACAGTACACATGGTCACCTGACATAAAGTAGACTACAGTATACATGTTCACCTGACATAAAGTAGACTACATTATACATGGTCACCTGACATAAAGTAGACTACAGTACACATGGTCACCTGACATAAGGTAGGCTACAGTATACATGTTCACCTGACATAAAGTAGACTACAGTACACATGGTCACCTGACATAAAGTAGACTACAGTACACATGGTCACCTGACATAAAGTAGACTACAGTATACATGGTCACCTGACATAAAGTAGACTACAGTACACATGGTCACCTGACATAAAGTAGACTACAGTATACATGGTCACCTGACATAAAGTAGACTACAGTATACATGGTCACCTGACATAAAGTAGACTACAGTATACATGGTCACCTGACATAAAGTAGACTACAGTATACATGGTCACCTGACATAAAGTAGACTACAGTATACATGGTCACCTGACATAAAGTAGACTACAGTACACATGATCACCTGACATAAAGTAGACTACAGTACACATGGTCACCTGACATAAAGTAGACTACAGTACACATAGTCACCTGACATAAGGTAGGCTACAGTACACATGGTCACCTGACATAAAGTAGACTACAGTATACATGGTCACCTGACATAAAGTAGACTACAGTACACATGGTCACCTGACATAAAGTAGACTACAGTATACATGGTCACCTGACATAAAGTAGACTACAGTACACATGGTCACCTGACATAAGGTAGGCTACAGTATACATGTTCACCTGACATAAAGTAGACTACAGTACACATGGTCACCTGACATAAAGTAGACTACAGTATACATGGTCACCTGACATAAAGTAGACTACAGTATACATGGTCACCTGACATAAAGTAGACTACAGTACACATGGTCACCTGACATAAGGTAGGCTACAGTATACATGTTCACCTGACATAAAGTAGACTACAGTACACATGGTCACCTGACATAAAGTAGACTACAGTACACATGGTCACCTGACATAAAGTAGACTACAGTATACATGGTCACCTGACATAAAGTAGACTACAGTACACATGATCACCTGACATAAAGTAGACTACAGTATACATGGTCACCTGACATAAAGTAGGCTACAGTATACATGTTCACCTGACATAAAGTAGACTACAGTATACATGGTTACCTGACATAGCTTTTAAGTGGAGTAAAACAAGGCTGTCCATTGTCTCCATATCTAAACTCAGCAAAAAAAGAAACATCCCTTTTTCAGGACCCTGTCTTTCAAAGATCATTTGTAAAACTCCAACTTCACAGATCTTCATTGTAAAGGGTTTAAACACTGTTTCCCCATGCTTGTTCAATGAACCATAAACAATGAATGAACACGCACCTGTGGAACGGCCGTTAAGACACTAACAGCTTACAGACGGAAGGCAATTAAGGTCACAGTTACAAAAACTTAGGAGACTAAAGAGGCCTTTCTACAGACTCTGAAAAACACTAAAAGAAAGATGCCCAGGGTCGCTGGTCATCTGCGTGAATGTGCCTTAGGCATGCTGCAAGGTGGCATGAGGACAGCAGATGTGGCCAGGGCAATAAATTGTAATGTCCATACTGTGAGACGCCTAAGACAGTGCTACAGGGAGACAGGATGGACAGCTGATCGTCCTCGCAGTGGCAGACCACGTGTAACAACACCTGCACAGGATCGGTACATCCGAACATCACACCTGCGGGACAGGTACAGGATGGCAACAACAACTGCCGAGTTACACCAGGAACGCACAATTCCTCCATCAATGCTCAGCCTCTGCCTGTTGTAAGGCAGGTCCTCACCAGACATCACCGGCAACAACGTCGCCTATGGGCACGAACCCACCGTCGCTGGACCAGACAGGACTGGCAAAAAGTGCTCTTCACTGACAAGACGCAGTTATCTCTCTCCAAGGGTGATGGTCGGATTCACGTTTATCGTTGAAGGAATGAGCGTTACACCGAGGCCTGTACTCTGGAGCGGAATCGATTTGGAGGTGGAGGGTCTGTCATGGTCTGGGGCGGTGTGTCACAGCATCATCGGACTGAGCATGTTGCCATTGTAAGCAATCTCAATGCTGTGCATTACAGGGAAGACATCCTCCTCCCTCATGTGGTACCCTTCCTGCAGGCTCATCCTGACATGACCCTCCAGCATGACAATGCCACCAGCCATACTGCTCGTTCTGTGCGTGATTTCCTGCAAGACAGGAATATCAGTGTTCTGCCATGGCCAGCGAAGAGCCCGGATCTCAAGGTCACGTCTGGGACCTGTTGGATTGGAGGGTGAGGACTAGGGCCATTCCCTCAAGAAATGTCCGGGAACTTGCAGGTGCCTTGGTGGAAGACTGGGGTAACATCTCATAGCAAGAACTGGCGAATCTGGTGCAGCCCATGAGGAGGAGATGCACTGCAGTACTTAATGCAGCTGGTGGCCACACCAAATACTGACTGTTACTTTTGATTGTGACCCCCCTTTGTTCAGGGACATATTATTCAATTTCTGTTAGTCACATGTCTGTGGAACTTAATATATTTTTTTAAATAAGAGGTGACAGTGTAGCTAGGTCGAAGTGCTTGTGATTCTGAAAATGGCCAGAGATTAGGACACTACCTTATACGAATGTTAATTTGATCCTATTTTAATGTTCTTACATTGATGTAATGAAACAGTGATAGGACTGATGAAGCCGTTGCACCTGGATTGGTAGGGGTGTTGTGAACTGTAGAGAAGCAGAGAATGGAGCGTGAACAACCATGACAGAGATTTTATGGATGGTTGCTGATCCATGGAAAGGATGAGACAGGAAAGAGAGGAAGGGGACATAAGTACAGGGGGGTACAGGGGTGGATGGGGGGTACGGGGGGTGGATGGGGGTACGTGGGGTGGATGGGGGGGTATGATTACAGGGGCATATGGGTGCCCTGGTGACTGGGTTGGTCAGCTGTGAACCACAATCCCCCTGGAATGTCAGGGAAGGGGATTAAAAGTGTATCTGGAGCACAGGCCAGATGAGATTACAGTGTGTGTGTGTGTGTGTGTGTGTGTGTGTGTGTGTGTGTGTGTGTGTGTGTGTGTGTGTGTGTGTGTGTGTGTGTGTGTGTGTGTGTGTGTGTGTGTCAGACCTGGGTTAAAATACTATTTGGGGGTATTTCAGTTACTTTCAAAGACATTTGGAAGTAAGTATTTAGATTTTTTAAAATTGAAAATACTCAAAAGGACTCAAATAAACTGATTTAAAATAAACTGACTCAAATACACTGACTCAAAATGACTCAAATAAACTGACTAAAATACACTGACTCAAATACACTGGCTCAAAATGACTAAAATAAACTGACTCATACACACTGGTTCAAAATGACTAAAATACACTGACTCATACACACTGGCTCAAAATGACAAAAATACATTTCATCCAGGTATTAGAAAATACTTTCAAACACTTCCAATAGAAGTAGTTGATTTGCGCCACATTATTTGAAGATACTCAAACACATTGAAAATATATTTTTAAATAAAAAATACTAAAATTCACATGTATTTGAACCCAGGTTGTGTGTTTAAAGAACTCTGGAGACATTGTGTTATACAATGAGTGTGCAAAACATTAGGAAATCTTTCCATGACACAGACTGACCAGGTGAATCCAGGTGAAAGCTATGAACCCTTATTGAAGTCACCTGTTAAATCCACTTCAATCAATGTAGATGAACGGGAGGAGACAGGTTAAAGAAGGATTTTTAAGCCTTGAGAAAATTGAGACATGGATTGTGTATGTGTGCCATTCAGAGGGTGAATGGGCAAGACAAAATATTGAAGTGCCTTTGAACGGGGTATGGTACAGTAGTAGGTGCCAGGTGTGCCGGTTTGAGTGAGTCAAGAACTGCAACGCTGCTGGGTTTTTCATGCTCAACATTTTCCCGTGTGTATCAAGAACGATCCACCATCCAATGGACATCCAGCCCACTTGACACAATTGCGGCAAGCATTGGAATCAACATGGACCAGCATCCCTGTGGAACAGTTTTGACACCTTGTAGAGTCCATGCCCTCCACTTTGTAGAGTCCATGCCCTCCACTTTGTAGAGTCCATGCCCACCACTTTGTAGAGTCCATGCCCACCACTTTGTAGAGTTCATGCTCACCACTTTGTAGAGTCCATGCTCACCGCTTTGTAGAGTCCATGCCCACCACTTTGTAGAGTCCATGCCCTCCACTTTGTAGAGTCTATGCCCTCCACTTTATAGAGTCCATGCCCACCACTTTGTAGAGTCCATGCCCTCCACTTTGTAGAGTCCATGCCCTCCACTTTGTAGAGTCCATGCCCTCCACTTTGTAGAGTCCATGCCCTCCACTTTGTAGAGTCCATGCCCACCACTTTGTAGAGTCCATGCCCTCCACTTTATAGAGTCCATGCTCACCACTTTGTAGAGTCTATGCCCTCCACTTTGTAGAGTCCATGCCCTCCACTTTGTAGAGTCCATGCTCACCACTTTGTAGAGTCCATGCCCTCCACTTTGTAGAGTCCATGCCCTCCACTTTGTAGAGTCCATGCCCACCACTTTGTAGAGTCCATGCCCTCCACTTTGTAGAGTCCATGCCCACCACTTTGTAGAGTCCATGCCCTCCACTTTGTAGAGTCCATGCCCACCACTTTGTAGAGTCCATGCCCTCCACTTTGTAGTCCATGCTCACCACTTTGTAGAGTCTATGCCCTCCACTTTGTAGAGTCTATGTCCTCCACTTTGTAGAGTCCATGCCCACCACTTTGTAGAGTCCATGCCCACCACTTTGTAGAGTCCATGCCCTCCACTTTGTAGAGTCCATGCCCACCACTTTGTAGAGTCCATGCCCTCCACTTTGTAGAGTCCATGCTCACCACTTTGTAGAGTCCATGCCCACCACTTTGTAGAGTCCATGCCCTCCACTTTGTAGAGTCCATGCCCACCACTTTGTAGAGTCCATGCCCTCCACTTTGTAGAGTCCATGCCCACCACTTTGTAGAGTCTATGCCCTCCACGTTGTAGAGTCCATGCCCACCACTTTGTAGAGTCCATGCCCTCCACTTTGTAGAGTCCATGCCCTCCACTTTGTAGAGTCCATGCCCACCACTTTGTAGAGTTCATGCTCACCACTTTGTAGAGTCCATGCCCACCACTTTGTAGAGTTCATGCTCACCACTTTGTAGAGTCCATGCTCACCGCTTTGTAGAGTCCATGCCCACCACTTTGTAGAGTCCATGCCCTCCACTTTGTAGAGTCCATGCCCTCCACTTTGTAGAGTTCATGCTCACCACTTTGTAGAGTCCATGCCCTCCACTTTGTAGAGTCCATGCCCACCACTTTGTAGAGTTCATGCTCACCACTTTGTAGAGTCCATGCTCACCGCTTTGTAGAGTCCATGCCCACCACTTTGTAGAGTCCATGCCCTCCACTTTGTAGAGTCCATGCCCTCCACTTTGTAGAGTCCATGCCCACCACTTTGTAGAGTCCATGCTCACCACTTTGTAGAGTCTATGCCCTCCACTTTGTAGAGTCCATGCCCTCCACTTTGTAGAGTCCATGCCCACCACTTTGTAGAGTCCATGCCCTCCACTTTGTAGAGTCCATGCCCACCACTTTGTAGAGTCCATGCCCTCCACTTTGTAGAGTCCATGCCCACCACTTTGTAGAGTCCATGCCCTCCACTTTGTAGAGTCCATGCCCACCACTTTGTAGAGTCCATGCCCTCCACTGTGTAGTCCATGCTCACCACTTTGTAGAGTCTATGCCCTCCACTTTGTAGAGTCTATGCCCTCCACTTTGTAGAGTCCATGCCCACCACTTTGTAGAGTCCATGCCCTCCACTTTGTAGAGTCCATGCCCACCACTTTGTAGAGTCCATGCCCTCCACTTTGTAGAGTCCATGCCCACCACTTTGTAGAGTCCATGCCCTCCACTTTGTAGAGTCCATGCCCACCACTTTGTAGAGTCCATGCCCACCACTTTGTAGAGTCCATGCCCACCACTTTGTAGAGTCCATGCCCTCCACTTTGTAGAGTCCATGCCCTCCACTTTATAGAGTCCATGCCCTCCACTTTATAGAGTCCATGCCCTCCACTTTATAGAGTCCATGCCCACCACTTTGTAGAGTCCATGCCCTCCACTTTTTAGAGTCCATGCCCTCCACTTTGTAGAGTCTATGCCCTCCACTTTGTAGAGTCTATGCCCTCCACTCTGTAGAGTCCATGCCATCCACTTTGTAGAGTCCATGCCCACCTAGGAGGCCAACACAAGTTCTCCTCCAACTCTTTCCCATATTTATTTAATTGCCGTAATCACCAGCTCACTCAGACTGCTTAATCATTTCAATGTGTTACTTTTTCCAGATCAAACCACTGATAAAAGGAACAGAAAAAGGTCAAAGGAAAACAGTTATTTTTTCAAGAGTCTGGCTAATAAAATGTTTAAATCGATGAAAGGCTTTGGTGCATGTTAGAATTATCAGTGAACAGCCCAGGGCCCGGTTTCCCACAAGGTTCTAACATGAACTTAGCCTTAAGATACTTTTGGGAAACCGGGCCCTGGCCCTAAAGATCAAACACCCTGATTTGTCGTTGTTAATGCTTCTAGCATATAGGAAGTATTAGTGTAGGAAATGATATGAGGGGAAAATGTCAGCCTTGCTGAGAAGGATTTCTATAAATGAAGACATTACCGTGGGAACGTGGTAAAATGGCACAGCTATATTGTCTCTAGGCGTAACCGACGAAACAATAAAGTGGATATTGAAGTAAGACATTGACAGTAAGGAAGCATGTTGTGAGAAACCCCAACATATTTATGGGTGTTGTTTCTGGTTTTGGAAGTGATCCAGGAAGTGTAACTGTTTTAGATGCATTATGGAAGTTTGCGTCATGGCAACTTGTTAGGGAGAGCGTGACGGACGGATAGATGGAGGGGGTTCTCTGACCCCTTTACAGTAAAACAGAAGAACAGAACCAACTTTTCACACCTGATTATAAGTGTAAAAAAATAGAAAATTGCTTGCTTGTTATGAAAGTTGGTATGGAAGGAAATCACTAACCTCCAATTTGGCAACACACATTTGTGCTCTACTGATCCAACTATGTGCCATGCTGCAAAGCTCTCTATGCCCAGCACTCCCACACCGCAGCTTTCCCAGAAGCACCCTCTGTCTATGTCAGGTAAACTGTGTTTGCTTTTGTCTGCCCAAAACCCAGTCCTGTAGTTCATTGCAAACCCCTGTGCTAATCTGTGTCTTAATTGAATGAATTCCCTGGCGTGAAGGTCTAACAGGATTAAGTGGTTGTGGGTATGAGAATGAAAAGACAGAGCACCCGTCCTGGCTCTGGACAACCCTGGGATTATTGTAGGCCATCATTGTAAATAAGAGTTTGCTGACTTGCCTAGTAAAAAAAAAAAAAAAATTAAGTTGGAAGTTTACATACACTTAGGTTGGAGTCATTAAAACTTGTTTTTCAACCACTCCACAAATTTCTTGTTAACAAACTATAGTTCTGGCAAGTCGGTTAGGACATCTACTTTGTGCATGAGCCAAGTAATTTTTCCAACAATTGTTTACAGATAGATTATTTAACTTATAACTCACTGTATCACAACTCCAGTGAGTTGAGAGGTTTACATACACTAAATTGACTGTTCCTTTAAATAGCTTGGAAAATTCCAGAAAATAATGTCATGGCTTTAGAAGCTTTTATTAGGCTAATTTACATAATTTGAGTAAATTGGAGGTGTACCTGTGGGTGTATTTCAAGGCCAACCTTCAAACTCAGTGCCTCTTTGCTTGACATCATGGGAAAATCAAAAGAAATCAGTCAAGACCTCAGAAAAAAAATTGTAGACCTCCACAAGTCTGGTTCATCCTTGGGAACAATTTCCAAACGCCTGAAGGTACCACGTTCATCTGTACAAACAATAGTACGCAAGTATAAACACCATGGGCCACGCAGCCGTCATACCGCTCAGGAAGGAGACACGTTCTGTCTCCTAGAGATGAACGTACTTTGGTGTGAAAAGTGCAAATCAATCCCAGAACAACAGCAAAGGACCTTGTGAAGATGCTGGAGGAAACAGGTACAAAAGTGTCTATATCCACAGTAAAACGAGTCCTATATCGACATAACCTGAAAGTCCGCTCAGCAAGGAAGAAGCCACTGCTCCAAAACCGCCATAAAAGCCAGACTACGGTTTGCAACTGCACATGAGGACAAAGATCATACTTTTGGAGAAAGTATCTGATGAAACAAAAACAGAACTGTTTGGCCATAATGACCATTGTTATGTTTGGAGGGAAAAGGGTGAGGCTTGCAACAAAGTCAAGGTATTAGAGTGGCCATCACAAAGCCCTGACCTCAATCCCATAGAAAATTTGTGGGCAGAACTGAAAAAGAATGTGCGAGCAAGGAGGCCTACAAACCTGACTCAGTTACACCAGCTCTGTCAGGAGGAATGGGCCAAAATTCACCCAACTTATTGTGGGAAGCTTGTGGAAGGCTACCCGAAACATATTACCCAAGTTAAACAATTTAAAGGCAATGCTACCAAATACTAATTGAGTGTATGTAAACTTCTGACCCACTGGGAATGTGATGAAAGAAATAAAAGCTGAAATAAATCATTCTCTCTACTATTATTCTGACATTTCACATTCTTAAAAGAAAGTGGTGACCCTAACTGACCTAAGACAGTACATTTTTCTAGGATTAAATGTCAGGAAAAACTGAGTTGAAATGTATTTGGCTAAGGTGTATGTAAACTTACGACTTCATCTGTATATATAATTACACTGGCTACAGTATCTGACTGGGGCCAGAGCAGGTCTCTAACTGACTACACTGTCTCTGACTGACTGGGGTCAGCAGCAGGTCTGTAACTGACTACACTGTCTCTGACTGACTGGGGTCAGCAGCAGGTCTGTAACTGACTACACTGTCTCTGACTGATTGGGGCCAGCAGCAGGTCTGTAACTGACTACACTGTCTCTGACTGACTGGGGCCAGCAGAAGGTCTGTAACTGACTACACTGTCTCTGACTGACTGGGGCCAGCAGCAGGGCTGTAACTGACTACACTGTCTCTGACTGACTGGGGCCAGCAGCAGGTCTGTAACTGACTACACTGTCTCTGACTGACTGGGGCCAGCAGCAGGTCTGTAACTGACTACACTGTCTCTGACTGACTGGGGCCAGCAGCAGGTCTGTAACTGACTACACTGTCTCTGACTGACTGGGGCCAGCAGCAGGTCTGTAACTGACTACACTGTCTCTGACTGACTGGGGCCAGCAGCAGGTCTGTAACTGACTACACTGTCTCTGACTGACTGGGGCCAGCAGCAGGTCTGTAACTGACTACACTGTCTCTGACTGACTGGGGCCAGCAGCAGGTCTGTAACTGACTACACTGTCACTGACTGGGGCCAGCAGCAGGTCTGTAACGTTTGGAACGTGGATCATGAAAACTGGTTCTGGGGATCTGAATGAAAGCTCTGCCACAGAGATGTTCTGTACATGAATGTAATGCAGACGAGGTACCGGCATATGTTTTGAAATAGATTCATGTCAATTTGAAGGAATGCAGTAGAGTTCAGACAGTTAATTAAACAGGAAATAATGAATTATAGATAGTTTTGTTTCTTCATTGTTCTTTCCCACTCCCTACAATAAGGTACATCCTCCTGGCCTGGCTGAACACTGGCCCTGACTCAGTAAACTTGAAACAATAAACTTAGCAAGCGCTGATTTCTCATGACTGTATGCTTAATGTTTTTGCACGTGGTCCTTGGAGCCTGTTTATCACAAGAAGTGTGTGCGTGATACAGTTGATTAATGGGGTCTTTTAATAATAAATACAGGCTAAACATGTTTTTATCCTATTTCAATTGAATGTCGGAAATGATTTGTCTTTGGAAGTCAGGTTTGATGTTAATTACTCTTTTTTTTAATGCAAACTAACAAGCAACTAGTCTGACCTAGCTATCAACCTTGACTAAATATGAATAAAGATGAATTAATGTAATAAATTCTGCCGGCATGTGTGAAACCCCACAGTAACAGTATCGGATATTTTTTGTATTGCTGACAGGATCAATCCATAATCAGCTCATATCAAGACCGACAGACAGCTTTTTCTTGTCTGGCGGGCCATTGCCATTTCCTTAAGAAAGTAATTCCAAGGAGGGAGTCAGACTTTAGGAAATGACAAGAACCCCTCTCATCACTAACAGAACAACCTCCTCGACCTCTATTCTTTAGACAGGAAACGGGGACCATAGAGTTTTCATCCACATACTGTACAGTATGTATAATATTTACACTAACCCCTTGGTTACAGTTGTGGGGACGATAAATGGAAATACACACTGATTGACTAATCGTACATTAAACACTTTACTTTCATGTCATATTCCATCAACACAATAGCAGAAATCACAATGACAGAAAAAAATAAGTGTTGACACTGGCATACAAAGCCAGTGTCAACATTGAGTTGTGAGCAGAAATAAGAAGTACTTCGTGTTTGAACCGAGACTGATCTGTGAGACTGACAGACCCAGTCAACCACAGTCGGTAGGCCTGCTGTATGTAGTGATGAGAACTTGAGACTAAAACCTAGGAGGCCATGGTTAGAGATGCCCGGTAGTACCAGACTTCAGAAGAGTTGCGGGATTCAGAGATAGTACAACCAGGTTAAGTTGTTTGCTCCCTGGCACTCGCCAACCATCACTGTCTCTGTCTCGCAACCTGCCTGGAATTTGGGCTAATTGTTGTGTGCCTCATGGCCTGATCTGTCAGCAGCATGGGGCCTTGCTTCGCCCATTAACCTTTCACTGTCTGATGGGAGAGAAATCACACAACTAAACAGACTAGAGTTCCAGAGTTCTAGGCCCATGATTAGCACACAACTAAACCGACTAGAGTTCCAGAGTTCTAGGCCCATGATTAGTTCCAGGCCCCCATGATTAGTTCCAGGCCCCCATGATTAGTTCCATACTCCGGAACTAGATGTGCCTGGGTTCCCCGCTTGTGCCATCAAACCCCTGCAACTTATCCAGAATGCTGCAGCCCGCCTGGTTTTCAATCTTCCCAAGTTCTCTCATGTCACCCCGCTCCTCCACACACTCCACTGGCTTCCAGTCGAAGCGTGCATCCACTACAAAACCATACCTACAGAACAGCAAGAGGAACTGCCCCTCCCTACCTTCAGGCTATGCTCAAACCCTACACCCCAACTGAGCACTCCATTCTGCCACCTCAGGTCTTTGTCCCTCCCACCCCTACAGGAGGGCAGCTCCAGCTCAGTCCAGTCCAAGCTCTTCTCTGTCAAATCAAATCAAATCACATTTATTATTTTTTTGTTTGAATTTCACCCCTTTTTCTCCCCAATTTCATGGTATCCAATTGTTTAGTAGCTACTATCTTGTCTCATCGCTACAACTCCTGTACGGGCTCGGGAGAGACGAAGGTTGAAAGTCATGCGTCCTCCGATACACAACCCAACCAAGCCGCACTGCTTCACAGCGCGCATCCAACCCGGAAGCCAGCGCACCAATGTGTCGGAGGAAACACCATGCACCTGGCAACCTTGGTTAGCGCGCACTGCGCCCGGCCCGCGCGATGAGACAAGGATATCCCTACCGGCCAATTGTGCGTCGCCCCACTGACCTCCCGGTCATGGCTGGTTACGACAGAGTTCATTTTTATTTATTTTATTTCACCTTTATTTAACCAGGTAGGCTAGTTGAGAACAAGTTCTCATTTGCAACTGCGACCTGGCCAAGATACAGCATAGCAATTCGACACATACAACAACACAGAGTTACACATGGAATAAACAAACATACAGTCAATAATACAGTAGAACAAAAGAAAACAAAAAGTCTATATACCGTGAGTGCAAATGACGTAAGATAAGGGAGTTAAGGCAATAAATAGGCCATGGTGGCGAAGTAATTACAATATAGCAATTAGACACTGGAATGGTAGATGTGCAGAAGATGAATGTGCAAGTAGATACTGGGGTGCAAAGGTGCAAGACAAATAAGTAAATACAGTATGGGGATGAGGTAGGTAGATAGATGGGCTGTTTACAGATGGGCTATGTACAGGTGCAGTGATCTGTGAGCTGCTCTGACAGCTGGCACTTAAAGCTAGTGAGGGAGATATGAGTCTCCAGCTTCAGAGATTTTTGCAGTTCGTTCCAGTCATTGGCAGCAGAGAACTGGAAGGAAAGATGACCAAAGGGGGAATTGGCTTTGGGGGTGCCCAGTGAGATATACCTGCTGGAGCGCATGCTACAAGTGGGTGCTGCTATGGTGACCAGTGAGCTGAGATAAGGCGGGGCTTTACCTAGCAGAGACTTGTAGTTAACCTGTAGCCAGTGGGTTTGGCGATGAGTATGAAGCGAGGGCCAGCCAACGAGAGCATACAGGTCGCAATGGTGGGTGGTGTATGGGGCTTTGGGGACAAAATGGATGGCACTGTGATAGACTGCATCCAGTTTGTTGAGTAGAGTGTTGGAGGCTAATATATAGATGACATCACCAAAGTCGAGGATCGGTAGGATGGTCAGTTTTACGAGGGTATGTTTGGCAGCAGGAGTGAAGGATGCTTGGTTGCGATATAGGAAGCCAATTCTAGATTTAATTTTGGATTGGAGATGCTTAATGTGAGTCTGGAAGGAGAGTTTACAGTCTAACCAGACACCTAGGTATTTGTAGTTGTCCACGTATTCTAAGTCAGAGACGTCCAGAGTAGTGAAATTTCTGCCTGAAGAATGTACTCATTAATTACAAGTAAGTACCCCTTTTTTTTTTATGTCGTTCTGTCCTTGAGCTGTTCTTGTCTATTAATGTTCTGTATTATGTCTTGTTTAATGTTCTGTGTTGGACTCCAGGAAGAGTAGCTGCTACTTTTGCAACAGCTAATGGGGATCCTAATAAAATACCAACAAACAAAAATACCAAAGTTGACCAAGTTAATTTTGTGGGATAGTTTACTGGCCTATGCTATGTTGTTGGGTGTTTGTTAGAGTTAGATTTTGGGCTCATAGCAATAACGTACTTACAACGTTCAGACTGCAAGAACAAGGATAGTGAATTTGAACGCATTATTTCCACTAGGTACAAAAGACAACAACGGCAATTCATCTCAGATCGTGTGTTGACAAGGGACCCATCTAAATGATGCAGGGAATAATCCCGGTGTCTAAAAGAAGATTATGTCCCATCTGCTGTGTGATTGTTGGAACAGTAGAGGTTAATGAATGTTAATGGTACCACATACACTCCCTACTACTGACACCTTCCAGGAAAACAGCCTGAACCGACAGGTGCTCATTTCAGCTTATCAAGTTCAACACGTGCCTCTTACAGTCAATGAGAGCTGTGGGTCATGATGACAAATAATTACAATCTAAATGTTATAATTTTAGTTTTATATCCCTCCCTTTTACGACACATAAGCTTTTTGTGCATATAGAATACATGTTTTGTGTGCTTTTATTTCAGCTCATGAAACCAACACTTTACATGTTGCGTTTATATTTTTGTTCAGTATATATATCAATGTATTAGTACTATGAAGGTTAGTTAATCAACAATAACCTCTTTCCCTTCACCCTGAAAGAACTGACCACAGTGACAAGATTATTTGGTTTATTGCATTTCACGTGTGAACTTCTGGATTAAAGCAGCCTCAAGAATCACAGACCCGTTTCTAAAACAGCTGATTTTGTAGAGCGAGACAATACCCGTCTCTTTCAGACCTAAGTGCACTGATTACTGTCACGAGCACAATATTCAAGGATTTGAGGGTTAACTGGATCTCAGGACCTGTGAACAAGACACAAGGTCTCTATTCTGAAGGTAACATGGATCAAATAAGAGCTCTTGAGATTCATCTCATGACATCAGAAAAGTAAACCCTTATCTTCTGATAAAAAAATGGCGGGTGATCAACCCAAGTCATGTGCAGCAGCAGATCCCCCGTGTTGTCTTTATATCTAACTACATGACTTATTGTCTTTATATCTAACTACATGACTTATTCTACTAACTGGACAGAGTCAACCCAGCTTTATATCTAACTACATGACTTATTATACTAACTGGACAGTCAACCCACCTTTATATCTAACTACATGACTTATTCTACTAACTGGACAGAGTCAACCCACCTTTATATATAACTACATGACTTGTTCTACTAACTGGACAGAGTCAACCCAGCTTTAACCACTTTCTATTTCACATTCAATATAACCTTTATTTCTACAGTTAAGTCTCTGAGAAAAAAATGTTGCACGAGAGACACTTTTCAAAATCAGGCCTTCAACCACAACACACCGAAGGGGAAAAAAAACACTGTCTGGCACAGACACAAAAAAATACATATACTCTAATGGTAATACCCTCAGGGACCATGTGTGTGGGTATTTCACCCTAGCACTATTTTGAGGGTTTCTATAGAAATGTGAACAACAAACAGCTCTCCAAACAGTAGTTGAGGCCTGTGTTGAGGCCATGACACATCAAGGTATAATAGCAACCACATGCCAGACACTCTCCCATCATTCAGGTTAAGTTCCCTTGCAGCTTCTTCATGATAAGGCTATCGGGAGGTGCGTTGGTGAAAACTGTCCCCACAAAAACATGTGTTCCCCACAAGGTGTGGCGGATGACTTTGCAGCAGCCCAGGTCCTCGATGCTGAAGCCCAGGTTACAGTACCGCTCGTCGGTCTCAAACAGTGTGTT